>NC_090068.1:11016194-11027938 GCF_038355195.1 Osmerus mordax | reverse complement strand
AGCTGTATCCTGGGCACACAGGTGAGCAGATGAGGTTTTGGTATGAGGTCAAACACAAGTGTACCGAGCTGATCTGAGCACGCTCTCACCAGTACTTTGTGCTGCTCTCAAAACAGCGATCACATGACCACAGGGCCGCAGCACGGACACACAGCAGCAGGACCAAACACACACACACACACACAAGCTGCTAGAGGAGAATGTGTCACTCCCTCCACACACACATGTTCCTCCAGCTCTCACCTTCTCTCTCACAATCCTCTGTACTACTACCCCTCTATACTGCCCCTCTCTACAGCCCCTCTCTACTGCCCTTCTCTACTACCCCTCTCTACTGCCCTTCTCTACTGCCCTTTTCTACTACCCCTCTCTACTGCTCTTTTCTACTACCCCTCCTCTACTGCCCCTCTCTACTGCTCTTTTTCTACTGCCCTTCTCTACTGCCCCTCTCTTCTACCCCTCTCTACAGCCCCTCTCTACAGCCCCTCTCTACTGCCCCTCTCTACAGCCCCTCTCTACTGCCATTCTCTACTGCCCTTCTCTACTACCCCTCTCTACTGCCCCTCTCTACTGCTCTTCTCTACTGCCCCTCTCTACTGCCCCTCTCTACTGCTCTTCTCTACTGCCCCTCTCTACAGCCCTTCTCTACTGCCCTTCTCTACTGCCCCTCTCTACTGCCCCTCTCTACTGCCCCTCTCTTCTACCCCTCTCTACCACCTCCACACCACTACTCCCTCCCAACTACCCCCTCTCTGACCTACAACTTACCCCTCGGTCCCCCACCCATTCTGCACATGGCTCCTTGCGTCGTACGCCTTGCAGCCTACACCCTCCGTCCTATTCTGTGTTTCTAGCATCATACACCCTACGACCTGTACCCTATGCCCTGTACCCTACGCCCTGTACCCTACGCCTGGCACCCTACGCCCTGTACCCTATGCCCTGCACCCTACGACCTGTACCCTATGCCCTGCACCCTATAGCCTGTACCTTATGCCCTGTACCCTACGACCTGTACCCTACGCCCTGTACCCTACTTCCCACATCCTGCACCCTACTCCCTATATATTGTCTCCCTATATCTCCTTCTCTCCATCTCTCTCCTCTATGTACGTCTCTCTGCATTATGTCTTTGTTCCCATTCCCTGTCTCTGTCTTTCTCCATCTCTCATCCGTCTCCTCTCTGTCTCCTCTGATCTGTATCCTTCCATCTCTCACCTGTCATCCCTGTCTCGTTCTCTCCATCTCTCTCTCTGTCTCTCTCTCCTTCTCTCTCTCTCTCTCTCTCTCGCCTCGGCCTCCTTGGTGGGGGGGGGGGGGGGGGAGAGGTGTGTGTGCACCCCTCGCAGCTCCCGAGAGCCCAACCCGTGCACAGCAGAACGTCACAAGTTAGGGTCTCAGGGAATGAGAGAGGTGCAGGCGGGGCGTGGGGCGTGGGCCGTCCGGGCGCCCGGGGCGGCGGAGAGCAGAGAGAGAGGGAGAGAGAGAGAGGGCGGAGGCACAATGGCCGCTTCCCGTCTCCCTGGCAGCATGCTGGCGTGGCGAGCCGCACGGCCGCGAGACACCTCCGGTCGCGCGGAGCGACACGGCCACGACGACGGCCACGACGACGGCCACGACGACGGCCAGCACTCGCTCGCCCTGCGAGCGGAACAAAGAAACGAATGGATGGAGAAGAACGGATAAATAGGAACGGGCGAATCCACGCACGCACGGGACTCACAAGCTGAGCCGGACCCCGGCGGTGCGCGAGGACACGGATGTGCCCGGGCGTGCGTGTGCACGTACGACCACACACGGTGCACACGGGGGGCGCGCTGCTGTGCCACGGTGACGAGAACACAGACTCACACCCCTACACACACACACACACAATATCACCATGTAGGGTCCAGTACCACTCTAGTTTATCACTCCCATCTTGGACCGAGATCACAATGAATCGCTTTGATCCATCTTGCGCAGACACACACAATGGCAACTAGAGCAGAAAGGCTTCAGCGGGCAAACGGCACCGTGGCACCAAACACGGAGTCCCAGGTTTGGACTCTGACAGAAAACATCCAGCCTCTCCGTGGATCTCACAGCGGCCAGAGGAGCACAGGAACGAGCTCCATTCCTCCGTACGAGGGATCCCAACACACAACCCGCCGCAGCCCAGGGACAGGAGACGAAGCCCTGCAGGACAGTACAGCTAGACGGAAGGTCTCACGCTAAGTCTGTCTGGCAGGGAGAGGAGAGAGGAGGAGGAGAGAGGAGGACTCACCCTTCTGGCTGCGATGTCTCAAACTGCCGCAGTTCACTGTGTCTGTCTGCCGGTCTGTAGAGAGGGTGGGAGAGAGAGAGAGAGAGAGACAGAGAGAGAGAAGGGGTGAAAGACAGAGTGAGAGAGAAAGAGAGAGAGCGAAACCGACAGAGAGCGGGGTATTGAAAGAGAAAGAAAAAGAGGAAAATGAGAGGGGGATGGAAAGAGAGCAGGAAAAAGGAGGAGATGGCGAGCTTTGTTTGCAGGGATCCTGAGGGCTAGTGCATGAGACTGCTCAAACCCACTGTCTGGCTGTCTGCTACTCAGACATGCAGGGGGAAGAGAGAGAGAGAGAGAGAGAGAGAGAGAGAGGGGGGGGGGGGGGGAGGAAGGTAGAAAGAAAGAGAGAAAGGGAGGTAGAGAGAAGAGGAGGATTTGTAGGGAGAAACAGAGAAAGGGAGAAGGAAAGGGTGAAGGGGACAGAGAGAGAGAGAGAGAGAGAGAGAGAGAGAGAGAGAGAGAGAGAGAGAGAGAGGAAAAGGCTGAAATACAGTACAGGAGAGAATAGTGAAAGAGGAGGAGAAGGAGGGAGCTACTACACAGGGGAGAGCAGAGGATGAAAGGAGAGAGAGGTTGTAGGATAGGAGGCGAACGACGAGAGAGTGACATTAGAAATGTGAAGATTAGAGGAGCAATGGGAGACAGCATCCGGGATAGAGAGCAGAGAGAGCGAGAGAGAGACAGAGAGAGAGCGAGAGATCTCTCCCTGGATCGATGGGCCTGGAAGTGCTGACTGCCTAGAAAGACGAGAAAATAAGCGACAGCATGGTGGGAGAGAGGGGCAGGAGAGAGAGCGAGAGGAAGGCAGGAAAAAGAGCGTAAGAGAGGCAGGAAGAGAGAGGCAAAGGGAGAAAGGCTAGGGAGGAGAGGAGCAGGAGGGGAGAGGCGGGCAGGAGGAGAGAGAGAAGCAGGAGAGAGACAAGAGAGAGGGGCCTCACACAGCACACAGACAAGTTCCTACTCCTCTCAGTCACCTACCCATCCATGTCCAACAGTACAATACATAAGACACGACCACACAGACACAACACCCCCTAACCCTTTTCACTTTCCCTCCCAGTGCTTCCTATGTAAAACAGTCCAGCTCGCAGGCAGGCTGGTGGGGCGGGAGGGAGGGAGGGAGGGCGGGCGGAAGCCTGGAAGTCATCAGATCTTTGTGACAGAAGGTAAAAGAGAATAGAAAAACAAACAGAAACAGAACTGGATAATAGGAAAGAATGTGTCAACGCCTGTTGTCCCTCCCTCCCTTTCTCCTTCCCTGTCACAAAAACCCTGTCTCTCTCTCTCTCTCTCTCTGCCTCTCTCTCCGTCTCCGTCTCTCAGTCTTTCTTCTCCTCCTCCCCCTCTCTCCCTGCCCCCCCTCCCCCCCCCCTCCCGGGTTCCAGCCGGGCTCTCGGGGCAGAGAGAAGTGCTCTGCTTCAGGCAGCATCCCACAGCACGCCTGGATAGAGAAATAAATATCATTCATTCATTTCCTCCCACAGCTGAAACCAGTTAGACCAAGAGGTCTGCTACACCGAGACAGGGAGAGAGAGAGAGAAAGAGAGGGGGGAAAGAGGGAGAGAGGAATTGAAGGAAAGAGGGAGATAGAAAGATATAGAAAGGAGAGACAGAGAGAGAGAGAGAGGGAAAGAGACAGAGAGAGGAAGCGCGCGGGAGAAGAAAGGAGGGAAGGAGGGAGGGAAGAGAGAAACACAAGCGTTTCCCGCCTTACAATGTCCCTTTTCATGCTCCTGTTCTGTAAAAAAAAAAAAAATCCTCTTCGAGTCAGCATGTCCGTCTCTCTCTTTCTATAATTCCTGCTTTCCTCTGCTCCTGTCTCGCTCACACTCTCTACCCTGTCTCTGTGTGCAACTGGCTCTGAGTGTGTGCCTCGCGGAGAGAGAGAGAGATGAGAGAGAGAGGGAGAGGGAGAGAGAGGGAGAGCGAGAGACAGAAAGAGCAAGCGAGGGAGGGAACAAGAGAGAATGGGTAAAATGGGGGAGCGACCTTGGGAGCGACTGCCTGCAGAAGAGACGGAGAGTTTGAGAATGAGGCGGGGGAAACGACACCTCTTGGCTCTCTGGTCAGGTGATATGTAACTTCTTATGAATGTAAAATTCTAGGTTTGAAGACGGACAATTAAAGAACAGAGAGGAAGAGAGGAGGAGAGAAGGTAGGACAGCCAGACAGAGGGGGAAGAGGGGGACCTGCAGTGGCAGGGGACTGCCGACGAACGACATGAAATGGGCACAGATCAGCGACCGCTGAATAACTCCCCATCTCTCGGTCCGCTTGAATGAGGTCAATCTGGAATTCCCTGAAATATCTTTCACCTCAAATATATAAAGCTGTGGACTCCGTCCTACCACATCTCCTCACTATATTCCCTACTTCCTTCCTTTCACCCCTCCTTTCCCTCCTTCCTTCCTTCCCTCCTTCCTTCCTTCCTCTCCTCTCTCCTCCCAGCCAGCCTATGTGAGTGGTTTGAGGAGTGTGTGTGTTTCTAGGTTAATCTCTCTCTGGTCATACATCACATGCTGTGTGCTGTCCTCACAGTGGGCAGTTAGTCCATAGCTCATACCAGCCCTGTGCTGTAGTGCTACGAAACCTTCTATCCCACCCCGGTCTCTCCCAACCTCCCCCGGTTTCTCCCCGCCTACCTCAACCTCCCCCAGTCTCTCTCCTTGGTCTCGGCCCACTGTTACATTGACACATCCTCCCATCCATCTATCCGGCACCTCTGCACGCACACACACACACACACA
Source organism: Osmerus mordax (assembly GCF_038355195.1). Taxonomy (NCBI): domain Eukaryota; kingdom Metazoa; phylum Chordata; class Actinopteri; order Osmeriformes; family Osmeridae; genus Osmerus; species Osmerus mordax. Next base: position 11,022,886 of record NC_090068.1, on the reverse strand, counting down.
CACACAGATGCACACACACAGATGCACACACATACACACAAACTCTGCCTCCAACACTCCAAACCCTCAACAGCGAGGGACAGAAGAACGATCATGTTCAAGACCGCTTCACGACGTCTTCTTTGTCATGTGTGAGTGGCTAACTCTTAACCTCCCTCCCGTCCTCTTCTGATCACTCCTCCCCCCCTCCTCCCTCCCTCCTTCCTCACCCTCATCCTCCAATCATCCCCCTCCACCTCCCCACCAGCCTGTAGCCTTGACAGAACAAAGAAGCAGAACGGAAGCTCTCTCCCACGACACACACACAACACACACACACACCACGAAACCCAGCACGACGCACACACCCACCACAACACCCACTGCACTGGGACTAAATGCACTGGGATATAACACTACCGCCGGCCACCAACAGGGGGCGCCCGCTTCTCTTCTCCAGTGGCTCTGATGTGACAGACGGGTTGACGGCAGGACCTGCCGTGTCAGGCTGGGTGGGGAGGTGAGCCAAGGAGCTGAACTATTCGCCTGTTGCTTTGGTTAAAAGCATCTGCTAAATGACTAACATGGGCAATGTAGATATAATGTTCAAATCAATACTGTTAGTATGGGAAACGTATCTTAAAATCATATTAGAGCCTTCCCTGTACCCGAACCCAGTAGCAGATGATACACACACGCACACACACTCTCTTGGCTGAGTGCTGTCATTTCTCAGATGAGAGTTTACAATTATGAACATTTGCAAATCTTTTTCTGGTACAGGTTGTGTCCATGTGTGTCTAAACCAGCCTTGATCCTGTGTCTACAAGCATGCACAAACAAACAATAAACACTTTCCATCTGGAGAATAATGTTGTGTTTACAGCATCGAGGAGGTCATCATTTGTTGGTGGGTCTGTCTTAATGATGGGGTTAATGTTCTGTAATTACTCTGTTCCAACACCGGATAAATATCATTTTAGTTTTTGCATTTGTTAAGTAGCAAAGGGTTGTGAAAAATATTAAATCTGATGAATATAATACCGTTTAAAATTTTGCGGTGACCTTCCAAAAATACAAGCATTTACCACAATCTGTTGGTAACATTTGGGTTTAAAGATTTAGGACATTTTGGGTTAATCCTCTTGATAACACCTAACATTATAATTCTATACTCAGGAGTGATATACACAGCAACATCACACAAGCCTTGATACAATATTAAAATACATACATAGAAAAATTCTAAGCAAATAAAAACATTAAATCAACCAACATCAAACGTATTTACATATATATTTTTTGCAGTATAAATTCCTTATTATAATGCTAAAGGTCTGTTGGAAATGATAATGAAGGTTATTTGTATTATAAATCATTCTAATGGATGCCATTTTGGGGGGGTAATCTCAGGAACAATTATAGCAAAAATATTATGATCATGGCTAACCCTATACCCAAATGGTTAGTTATATTACAGGCTCCCCTTGAATGAGGAAGTCAAGGGGAGCCTGGTTGGTCGGGCCTAGTCTGGCTCTGTCTGGCAGGTTAGACTCTCCCTGATGGTCTGCATGCATTCATATTTGCTAATATTTAAGGGATTGAAGCAGATCTTTGCTCTTATCAATCTATTTTGTTGTTGTATGTTTGTTTACGTGCTTTATGAATCTTGCTGTTTGTTTTTATTCACTTTTTGAACGTGGTTTGTTTCTCTTTTACGGCTACAGCATGGCTGAAAGCTCAAGCATAATTTCCCGACAATAAAGTTAATTTTGAATCTTGAGTTGGTCACACCCATGCTGAGCCTGTCTGAGCACAGGAGAGTTCCTGGTTGAGGATTAGGCTGAGTGTTCCGTGGTGAAGGCACAACATCCGTCGCTATTGTTGCATACTTTTTGGAGGAGACAAACAGAACACATTTGGGGTTCTGTTTGATGTAAATACGATTTCCTCAGAAAAAACTAACTGTCGATCTACACACACGCAATTTGAAATGTGAAACTGGGAGCTGCATGCCACAGCTCTTATGTGATCTGCTGCTGTGGAGGCTAAGAATGGAATATCAGTACAATATCAATACATATATGTATTTAAGTGGATGTCTGTTTCCAGTTTGTGTGTTGTTTACCTGTGCAATTTTTTTAAGTAAAAAGTAAAAGTAAAAAAAGTTTAAAAAAAAATAACAAAAAAAAGGAAAAGAACAAATGAACACAGCTCAGTGGTCGAGTATTTGCATGCAAATTGAAATTATTTAACGTCTGCTAAATGAACACACACACATCATAAAATAAAACAATCCTATGAGGTTGTTGTGTATATTTGTGCACAGCAGCAGAGTAGGTAGGATTACTATGTACAGTATTCAGTGGGTTGTATTTGGTTACAATTGAAACAGGGTTGTGACTCATCACCGATACCCAGCTAACCGCACCAATGGAACTATTGATTATTCACAAAACGTTCTGAAAATGAGCAGTGATCTCACTAGGCAAACATGTTGGCAGAGTCACATTCACCATTGGGACATAAAGAACCTATTGTTGGACGACACAGTAACATCTAGCATGTTGAGATTAACCCATAACTGGAATTCCAACACCTCTTAGGGCAGGGAGGAAAAAAATAGATTGAATAAACTTGACAGACAAAATGTTTGTCTGTTCACGATCATTAAAGCCCAGCAATATCATCGGTCAACTGTAATAATATACTGTGTAACACCAACAGCAAAATCAAACCAGTTTAAACCTGCGTTGGAAGTGAATTTCCTTCTTTAGTTCCCTGTAGTTTTCCTCTCTAATTAACCTGACATGATCCTCGCTGCTCTGGCATGTTGGAGCTACAGATCCCCTCCTGGTCTCCTTCCAGATCCTTCTCTTCTCTCTGCCAGTTATCTTCCTCTCCTCATCCCTCTGTTCACCTTGCACACACACACACACACACACAAACCAGCGTGCAAACTACTGCGCCAACGTTTGTTTAAGAAAAAAACGATGTTTCTGTGTAAGTAGTGCAATTATGAGCTGTTGGATATTCAATTGGTGAACAGTGGTTGTCTTATTGTTTCCATTGATAGCTTGCAGCAATTCTTTTATTTTTTTTAACTCTCCTACCTGTGCTGAAATCACATTTTCTTACTGAATCAAACAAAATGCAGTGGAACAAAACGTAGTCATACGTAAATAGTCATAACTGTTTACTTGCTTTAAACTAACTGACAACATTTATGATTGAAAGTTTCATATTAACTGCCAATGAATAGCACCCACAATATACAGACAACAGAGTAACAAACAGTAATATATTGTTTATATCACTGTCTTCCAGGCCAGGGGATGTCAATTTTGTCAGGGGATTGTCCAAGGTGTGTGGGGACGTCTTCCAGGTGTGGTGTTCCCTCAGGGAAAGCTAGGAGGCTGTACAGTTATCTCCTGTGATGTCACTCTAAACTATACAACCTACTACCTCAACCTGGGACAACAGTGTGCTGAATGGGGCCGCCTGGAGCACATGCAGGGCTGGCAGGGGCTTGGGCCGGTCCAGGGGCGGTCGAAGCTCAGTGTGGACGTGAAGACAGAGCTGGAATAGGAGGCTTTCCACCAATTTCCGAATCTTGTTGTCATTCTGAGCTGGTTTGAAGCAGTGACCTTGGACGCGTTGGAGAACACGGTTGCGATGATGTTGAGGAGTAGGTGTGGTTTGTTTGGGAGATGAGATGGGCCTCCAGAGGTCTGTTGCCGGGCAGATTAGTCTTGGCGAGGGTGGAGCTTCATTGGCGCTTTTTCCAAAGACATGTGACTGGAGTGTCAGTCTGCAATCTCCCCACTTCATCAAGCAGCCTCGTCTCCCACGATCCTCCCATGCCACCAAACACCATCTCCTACAATCCAACCATGCCACCAAACACCATCTCCTACAATCCAACCATGCCACCAAACACCATCTCCTACAATCCAACCATGCCACCAAACACCATCTCCTACAATCCAACCATGCCACCAAACACCATCTCCTACAATCCTACCATGCCACCAAACACCATCTCCTACAATCCTACCATTCCACCAAACACCATCTCCTACAATCCTACCATGCCACCAAACACCATCTCCTACAATCCTACCATGCCACCAAACACCATCTCCTACAATCCTACCATGCCACCAAACACCATCTCCTACAATCCTACCATTCCACCAAACACCATCTCCTACAATCCTACCATGCCACCAAACACCATCTCCTACAATCCAACCATGCCACCAAACACCATCTCCTACAATCCTACCATGCCACCAAACACCATCTCCTACAATCCTACCATTCCACCAAACACCATCTCCTACAATCCTACCATGCCACCAAACACCATCTCCTACAATCCTACCATGCCACCAAACACCATCTCCTACAATCCTACCATGCCACCAAACACCATCTCCTACAATCCTACCATTCCACCAAACACCATCTCCTACAATCCTACCATGCCACCAAACACCATCTCCTACAATCCAACCATGCCACCAAACACCATCTCCTACAATCCTACCATGCCACCAAACACCATCTCCTACAATCCTACCATGCCACCAAACACCATCTCCTACAATCCTACCATGCCACCAAACACCATCTCCTACAATCCTACCATGCCACCAAACACCATCTCCTACAGTCCTACCATTCCACCAAACACCATCTCCTACAATCCTACCATGCCACCAAACACGTCTTCCCGTGACAGAGCACCCCGTGATCTCAGTCCTGCCAGGTCCAAGAGGACGGCTTCCTGCGGTGCTGTCCGGGCCAGGGAGACACATACCTATAGACACCTCCTGTGGTGCTGTCCGAGCCAGGAAGACACATACCTATAGACACCTCCTGCGGTGCTGTCCGAGCCAGGAAGACACATACCTATAGACACCTCCTGCGGTGCTGTCCGAGCCAGGAAGACACATACCTATAGACACCTCCTGCGGTGCTGTCCGAGCCAGGAAGACACATACCTATAGACACCTCCTGCGGTGCTGTCCGAGCCAGGGAGACACATACCTATAGACACGAGCTTGTGCGGCCATGTCACCACAAGTTCGGATCTACGGGTTTGTGGCAGCTGGCGATGTCCTCACCGCGAAGGGGAGCCTTGGAAGACCACGAGTCCAACGCTGATGTCTTTTTCCAAAACTTTAAGAATCCCTGATTGGTCCTCAGGAGTATGGAGTCAGATAGAGCAGCTGGAGGGAAGGCTGAGGACCAAGGAGGAGAGGAGTCTGACTGGAAGTCAGATAAGGAACGCAGACGGACACACAGAGCTGCAGCTTCTCTGTTCTAACCAGCACTGCGTCAGTTAAAGTCTCTACACGCCCCACATCACCTATCAGGACAGCCGTTACTGTCTGGTTAGAAACAGCTTCAAAGCAACATGCGCTTTCATCCTGCTCATCCTCACAACAACCTGAAGGGTCAAAGTCAATTTTCTTCAACGTTAAAAGACAATAACTTTTTTAAACAGCATGTTGCACTCACGTTTAGAGCTTTCAAGACAATGTTAAAATCGCTGTGACGAACTCAACCACCCACAGACAATTTACCATTACTGAATCAGGATTGAAGTACCACATTTTTGTTCTGAACAGTCGACTGAATGGTCTGTCTCTGGGATTAAAAATGAAACGCGATGCACCTCTTCAAATGATTTTAACACCTTGAAAAATATTATTTACAACTCACAGGTCAAACTATCATCTTCGGGAGAGAGAAAACATTTTGTTGAGCACGGCACAATGAATTAGACACAACTGTCAGATGTGCCAGGAATTATCTGTAATTTCTGTCTTATAGTATTGCTTATATCGAACTTTCAAAGGGGAGAAAGATCAGTAAATATTATTATATTTAGAATTTTATTTAGTGTGATCGGTATAAAAATTGCAGTGAAAAAGTATAAACAATGTAAACTCCCTGTTAAATAAATATATATTTGACTTTATTGGAAATCGCAAACAATTATTTTAAGACCGAATCAACTTCTGAATTCTGACGAAGGTTCACGTTACATAAAAAATATCCATAATCCAGATTTAACTTGACTTTGTTCTTTGGTGTACCGGCACTGAAATACTGCTACCAGGAAGGCAGAGATAAACGTATCTACAATCAGATAAACAACCACAGGCAGACACTACTTGCCACACATTTAGCTGATACTGTATCACAGAGTATTCAGTGACTTCACCTGAATCATCCTTCCTTCCTTAGGGTTCCAGGTCATTCCCACAACAACATTCCTCTTCCTCCAGCTTTTCTACATTTCCAGCAACGAATAAAGATAAAAAGATGCCTATTCAAACAGAAATGTGAATGTGGATGTTTCTTTGAGTCACTGTACGCACTGCATTGTGACAGTTCATGCTGCAGAGACTGATGAGTTATGCAAATCCACCAAGACTGTACATCAAAAATATGGAAGTGTAGAAACAGCTATGAAACACATTTATTTTTACAAATAGATTTTGGGGATTCTTGAATTTGAACGCCATTTCAAATATGCGGTTAAACAGAACATGAATTTCAATTCTAAAAAACTATGTTTATTTGAAGACACTGCTCTAATTCTTTGATTAAGAGCAAATACATATTTTTATCACTGCAGATTCACACAGATAAACCACATTTCATCTGCTTTAGGTATTGCGTGTATTACTGCAGAA
>NC_090068.1:10948951-11016094 GCF_038355195.1 Osmerus mordax | reverse complement strand
CACACACTGAAGTCAAACACACTCAAACACACACATGCACCTCAAGATACATACAAGTTCTTCCGACACACATTCTGCTGCCTTCAGTCCGCTCTCATCTGACAAATACACACATTTTACACCTTTAGATTCATTTATCAGACGTTTTGATCAAAAGAAACACATGTCTCCCTGGCGACCTGTCAATGCTGTTGTGATTCAGGGTTAGAATGTGTCGGAACCGCAGATTAGAAGGTCTGGAGTTGAAACACACACACATACACATGTGCATCTTAACATGCTTAACATCTTAACGTGCTTTACGACACACATCTGTCGGGAAGCGTGTTAGGAAGATATATTTTCCAAGTCTTGTCCTCCGCAGGCTTATCCATAACACTGCATGACAACATAACACAAACATTTACCTGGACTCTGTCCCTTGGAAAGCTCTCATAAACACTGGCCACCGAGAAGCTGTTTATCTTCCTGGCGTGACACCTGGAGACGGATCATGACAACAATGCACTGGCTTATGTCTTTATTTGGGGTTGGAGTACTCGGGCAGAATCTTCCCCAGAGCCCAGAGCAGAACGTGTGTGCGACATGCTCAAGGGCTTAACACAGGTTCATCAACATCAATGTTCTGTAAACACAGAGCGTATGAGCGTTTGTGTGTGTGTATTTGTGTGTGTGGTGTGTGTGTGTGGTGTGTGTATATTTGTGTGCGGTGTGTGTGTCATATGTGATTTATGGTTATGTTTAGAATCCTTACCCAGAAGTAGAATATAACACAAAGGTATTTAAAATAGCCAGGCCACGTCTGAACCCAGCCAACTATGACTTTTCTGCTGTGAAACTCAAGTGTCAAGTGGAAACAGTTTTCCTCTTGAGTTATCCTCGAGGTCATTCAGGTCATGAATGCAAAACGTCACACAGATTTCCAAACTGATTTCTTCTGCATTCTATATCTACACTAACCCACAGCCTACAGCATGCTTAAACTACACATTTTAGGCTAGACCTTCTCTGTCGCCGCCTAGTGGTTAAACGATAGCGGCTCGAGGCAGAACGGCGAACAGGACTTCAGAGCCCGCGAGTCAGAGTGGCGTCAACCCAGTGAGACCGTGTTGCTTGCCAGTGCCCGAACTCTCGGTTTGGGATCTGCTGTCGACCTCTCAATCTTCTCTTCTGGCGGCCGTGGGTGTTGTCGACACCTCTCCACCCAATCCTCATTTATAATCTCGTTTGAACTCACAGACATGGATGTCACGGTGCGCTTTATTGACAGGATGAAATAGTCTGAATAATCCGAATTGAATCGAGTCGGAGAGGATTTAACACCGCCTTTCGCAATCAACTAACTTGACAACAGAGTCGGCGGGGGAGAATTTCGAACATCTTGCTTGCAGTAAAAAGTGGAAACGCAACTGCCCGCAACAGCAACAGTTATGTTTTGACGGGTGAACAAACGATTTTGGAATGAAGTTACAAAAGGGTAGAAGGCGGCCCTTCCAGCGGTTCTGCTGCGGGGATCGGGCTTCTCGCGGTCATTTGGCTCTCACAGGTCCTACACGTGACAGGTGAGCGGTTTCCAAAGAGGCTATTGTGTTAAAATGTCGTGTAACGTCATGTCTGACATAACACAGAGATACAATCTGTCCGGGATGTGTTATTCGCACCTGAGCAAAAGGGAAAAAATAGATTCGATAGCGCGTGTTAACCTTCTGAGACAAGCCTATTTTATTAGCACTGCTCAAACAAATTTTCAAAAGCATGAGAATCATCCATTATCAAGGATTTACCTAGTTCAGAATGAATGTTAGAAATAATAGTCTCTTGCACTCTGGAGAATGTCTTTATTTTTCCATCTTCCCCTCAGTCGGTTCTACCGCTTCAGTTGACACCTGCGTCACGTTGTCAGAGCGTAGAAGCCACCTCCAGATTCCCCACCTGCCCATTTCCAGCCCGGTATCCTCACAGAACCTTAGACATGAGACAATTACCCTCCCCGCGTCTCCGTCCCACACCTAATTACTCAGGCTCAGGGAGATCCTATAGTGCCTTATTAGAGCGGCAGAACGGCTAATGAGTATAGCTTGCATGAAAGGAGAATCAGTACCGCCATCAGCTAATACACGACTCAATCATCAAGACTACCCAGATTGGTATTGTATAAAGATGACAGGATATTACTTTACTTGTGAGAAGAAGTTGAAAGGAAGAGACTTGAATGAACCTGCTCTGTGTTCAGTTCCACAGTGTGTGTGTGTGTGTGAGTGAGTGTGTATGAGGGACTGAGTGTGTGTGAGGGACTGAGTGTGTGTGAGCGACTGAGTGTTGTGTGAGCGACTGAGTGTGTGTGTGTGTGTCTATCTTTGAGAGTGTTTTCTGGTTGTCGCTGCGTGTGGCCAGGTGCTTGGGTGAAGCAGCGGTGTCTAGAGTACACCAGACTGTCATCATTAACATCACAGGGATGGCCTTCTGTGAACACACGTCTTCTGTCTCCTCCTCCCCTCTACGACCTTCTCACCCTCCTCCTCCTCTCTAACTTCCTCCTCCGTCTTCATTTGCATCTACATCTGCTGCTCCTCCTATTACGAGTGTCCTGTTCCTCCACCTCCTACTGATCCTCACACAGAGAGAGAGAGAGAGAGAGAGAGAGAGAGAGAGAGAGAGAGGGGAAGTGAGACCCCAGTCTTGGTAGGAGTGCGTGCTGTGATAGTTGGAAGAGAGCTTATGATGGTTATGGTACCATCTGTGACGGGGGGGGACGGGGGGCTATTTGAAATTCATATTAGGCGGCTGGTGTTGAGGCGCTCACATGAAAGCCCTGCACTGCCTCAGTCAAGCGAGGCCCGCGCTCTCCTCAAACCAGATGATTGGACTGTTGAGGACAACAAAGGAGACAATATCTAGTGATGATGAAACACACTGGACTGTGTATGAAGCACCAGAGGGTGTGTGTACACGAGAGCGTGTGTGTGTGGCTGTGGAGTGTACACGAGAGAGTGTGTGTGTGGCTGTGGAGTGTACACGAGAGAGTGTGTGTGAGGGTGTGGAGTGTACATGAGAAAGTGTGTGTGAGGGTGTGTGTGGCTGTGGAGTGTACATGAGAGAGGGTGTGTGAGGGTGTGGAGTGTACATGAGAGAGTGTGTGTGAGGGTGTGTGTGGCTGTGGAGTGTACATGAGAGAGTGTGTGTGAGGGTGTGGAGTGTACATGAGAGAGTGTGTGTGAGGGTCTGTGTGGCTCTGGAGTGTACATGAGAGAGTGTGTATGAGGGTGTGGAGTGTACATGAGAGAGTGTGTGTGAGGGTCTGTGTGGCTCTGGAGTGTACATGAGAGAGTGTGAGTGTGTGTGAGGGTGTGTGTGGCTGTGGAGTCTACATGAGAGAGTGTGTGTGAGGGTGTGGAGTGTACATGAGAAAGTGTGTGTGAGGGTGTGTGTGGCTGTGGAGTGTACATGAGAGAGGGTGTGTGAGGGTGTGGAGTGTACATGAGAGAGTGTGTGTGAGGGTGTGTGTGGCTGTGGAGTGTACATGAGAGAGTGTGTGTGAGGGTGTGGAGTGTACATGAGAGAGTGTGTGTGAGGGTCTGTGTGGCTCTGGAGTGTACATGAGAGAGTGTGTATGAGGGTGTGGAGTGTACATGAGAGAGTGTGTGTGAGGGTGTGTGTGGCTGTGGAGTGTACATGAGATAGTGTGTGTGAGGGTGTGGAGTGTACATGAGAGAGTGTGTGTGAGGTCTGTGTGGCTCTGGAGTGTACATGAGAGAGTGTGAGTGTGTGTGAGGGTGTGTGTGGCTGTGGAGTCTACATGAGAGAGTGTGTGTGAGGGTGTGGAGTGTACATGAGAGAGTGTGTGTGAGGGTCTGTGTGGCTCTGGAGTGTACATGAGAGCGTGTGTGTGAGGGTGTGGAGTGTACATGAGAGAGTGTGTGTGAGGGTCTGTGTGGCTCTGGAGTGTACATGAGTGTGTGTGTGAGGGTGTGTGTGGCTCTGGAGTGTACATGAGAGCGTGTGTGTAAGGGTGTGGAGTGTACACGAGAGAGTGTGTGTGTGAGGGTGTGTGTGGCTTTGGAGTGTACATGAGAGAGTGTGTATGAGGGTGTGGAGTGTACATGAGAGTGTGTGTGTGCGGGTGTGTGTGGCTCTGGAGTGTACACGAGAGCGTGTACGAGTGTGTGTGTGTGATACAGAGGTGTTTCTGAGAGCACGTAGGAGGGTGTGTGTCAGGCAGTGGAGGGTGTATGAGAGTGTTTGTGAGCGTGTGTGTGAGACGGGAGTGTGCGTGCATGCCGATGTGGAACCACCCGGTATATTGTGACTAGACTGACGTTCTGTCCCATGTCGACAGTAGATGAAGAGACTGACATAGAGGGTCCAGTTGAGGCAGTCCTTATTTAGAGGTATGCAAAGCTTCAGTCTAAATAAAGAGCCAGACCATCGGGGCGCACCAGACAACAGGGATTTACACCCTAAAGAGATTTCAGCGCTCATAAAAGATGACCCAATCTCCCCAGACCCTTGGCTGCTGTGTTGACAGGAGTCTCCATGCGTCTGAGGTGTTCTGTTATGTCCTGATCGGAGGAGGAATATGGGCTGCAGCTCCTCTCTGTTCACGCTCTCATGTTTCCGCTGGGTTGTGTTCCTCAAGCGTAATTATCGACGGCGCTCTGCGTTTGAATGCAATCCCAGAGGAGTGTGTATGAGACAGGAGTGTGTGAGTGTGTGTGACAGAGGAGGGTGTATGAGAGTGTGTAAAGGCAGGGGAGTGTGTGTTAGAGTAGTATGATTCAGAAGAAGTCAAACCCAAACCTGTGTTAATGGCTGTGTTGTGTTGCAGTGTTGATGGCTGTGTGGATGGCAGTGTTGATGGCTGTGTTTATGGCTGTGTTGATGGCTGTGTTTATGGTTGTGTTGATGGCTGTGTTGATGGCTGTGTTGATGGCTGCGTTGATGGCAGTGTTGATGGCTGCGTTGATGGCAGTGTTGATGGCTGTGTTGATGGCTGTGTTTAATGGCTGTGTTGATGGCTGTGTTGATGGTTGTGTTGTGTTGCTGTGTTGGAACAGACACCAGCCTGTCTGGGAGGCAGTCAGGACACCATGCTGGACCACAGCTTTTCAGACGTAGACTGATGCAGGAGTGGATGGAAAACCAGACCCTGGACCAGACCCTGGACCAGACCCAGAACAGCCCAGAGCAGGTGAGTCAGTCCACAGCCTCTGGGGCCTCTACTCCCTCTGGCCTCTACTTCCCATGGGCTCTACTGTCCCTGGGCTCTACTGTCCCTGGCCTCTACTGTCCCTGCCTCTACTTTCCCTGGCCTCTACTGTCCCTGGCCTCTACTTTCCCTGGCCTCTACTTCCCCTGGCCTCTACTTCCCCTGGCCTCTACTTCCCCTGGGCTCTACTGTCCCTGGCCTCTACTTTCCCTGGCCTCTACTGTCCCTGGCCTCTACTGTCCCTGGCCTCTACTCCCTCTCAGTGGGAAGGATGTGTTGCACAAACAGAGCAGGATACAGTTGCTTCACACTAATATGTATGAGTATTTACTGCAGGATGAGGACGTTGCAACACCATGAACACCACTGCACTCTCAGCTCTGGTCTCTGTGCTACAGACTGACTGTGGGCTACCTCAACACCCCATCTCTACCTCCCTCTCTATCTCCCTCTCTACCCCCCCCTCTACTTCCCTCTCTACCCCCCCTTCTACCTCCCCTCTTCCTCCATCTTTACCTCCCTCTACCTCCCTTTCTACCTCCATCTCTACCCCCCCTTCTACCTCCCCTCTTCCTCCATCTCTACCTCCCTTTCTACCTCCATCTCTACCTCCCTCTACTTCCCTCTCTACCCCCCCCCCTCTCTACCTCCCCTCTTCCTCCATCTCTACCTCCCTCTACCTCCCTTTCTACCTCCCTCTATACCCCCCCCCCCCTTCTACCTCCCCTCTTCCTCCATCTCTACCTCCATCTCTACCTCCCTTTCTACCTCCCTTTCTACCTCCATCTCTACCTCCCTCTACTTCCCTCTCTACCCCCTCTCTACCTCCCTCTCTTCCTCCCAAGTCCCTGAGTTCCATCCTCCCCCAGCATTCTCAGACAGGACACTTCCAGAGTCACCAAGGGGCTTAAGGGGATGAGGGGTGGGTCTGGTAGAGGTCCCAAATTTTGCTAAGTGTGTGTTTGTGTGAATGTGTGTGTTTATGTGAGTTTTTGTGTGTGTTTATGTGAGCGTGTGTGTGTGTCTACATGTGAGTGTGTGTGCATTTATGCAAGTGTGCTTATGTGTGAGTGTGCTTATGTGTGTGTGTGTTTACGTGTTTGGTGTGTGTTTATGTGTGAGTGTGTACGTTTAGGTGAAAGCGTGTATTTATATGAGAGTGTGCTAAATTGTGTGTGTTTGGGTTAGGCAGGGAGGCCTGGCTGGATGGCAGGCCCCGCCTCTCCCCTGCGGGTGATATGAAAGGTTACGTAGGCCCAGCCAGAGAGGTTGGGAGGAATCTGTGCTCTGTAAACTGTGTGTGTTAACTGTGGCCGGCCAGTGGGATGATGGGGTCTGTGTGCTGGGCTTGCTGCTGCGTGCCAGACTTGCGCAATGGAATAATCAAGGAAATAGATAAACAGTTATTTAAACAGTGAGCAGGCTGAGGAGGCGACCATGCTGGAACGCTCCCTCTCTCTTTCTTTGTTTCTTTTCTTTCTCCTCCTCTCTCTCTCTCTCTCTCTCTCTCTCTCTCTCTCTCTCTCTCTCTCTCTCTCTCTCTCTCTCTCTCTCTCTCTCTCCTCTCTCTCTCTCTCTCTCTCTCTCTCTCTCTCTGTGTCTCTCTCTCTCTGTGTCTCTCTCTCTCTGTGTCTCTGTCTCTCTCTCTCTCTCTGTCCTAGGGGGTGTAGCCACACACAGGGTTTAACTCTGTATCTGGATATGAAACTTGTACATTCAAGCAACGTCTCTTCATAACTCTTATCAGCAGAATACCACAAACCTGATTATACAAGATGTACCTGACCAGGTACATGTAGTGTACAAAAACAAGATATGGCACCAATGGACCCTGACCTGTCCTCTGGTCTTCAAATATGGTCCATTGTGTTTTCTGTTACGTACTGTGGTCTATTTAGTACCGTGGTCTATTTCAGGCTCTCTTCAAGTTCTCTCATCATCAAGCCATCTTCGAAAGAACCCTTAGATGATCTTGACAGGAGAGCCCGTGCAGCCGGGTGAGGCTCTGAAATAGCAGTAGACTGTCCAGTAGTAATACACCTGTGATGAGGTACCAGGAGACGAAGGTTGAGTAGTACTAACAGATTGTTATTGTTTCACCATGCCCGGTAGCTGATGTGTGGCTACTTTGCACTTTGCACTGTGTGGAAAAATACAAAACCGTTCCTTGAACTATACACTTTTTGTGTATAGTTGTGTGTCGCTGTGGATGAAAGTCTCTGCTAAACGAATAGGCCGACAATGTCAAACGTAGCTTCACACAAAAACTCATCCTCCAACCCAGGCATCACTGACTACAATCATAAACTCAGAACGTTATTTTGTTGCTCTGTGTGGTTCCCGTCGCCCTGGTCTGACCCCACTGCAACTGCTGGAGATGCCCTGATCTATAAAGTGATCAAACGCCTGGCTTCGAGGAATATCACCTCAGGAATAGCGCTGGAGTGCGTTCACTTACCCCCCCACTCCACCCCGTAGCACACCTATCCCTCGCCCCTTCACCCCCATTGCTCCGTGGCTTAACAAGACGGAGACGGTGGTGTCTGCCTTCGCATCGCAAGCCTTTGAGGCCGGTGTTGCTAAGCAACTGAATGCTAAATTTTGAAACCCAGATAATTCTGTCTTTCAAAGCACTGAAAGTGCAGAGGCAGGAACGAACGACCACGCAGAGGAGAAAGGCTAAATATAGAACAGGGGGGGGGGGGCGCGAATGGAGACAGACCGAATACATTACAACTGTCAATAACGATTCCTCGTGGGTTTTTTTTTTCTTCCGTTTTTTTTTTAACTTCTTCAGTAAATTGTTTATTTTGGCAGACTGCACTGTATGAGATGTACACCAAGAGATGTTTTTTCCATAAAGATATTTTTGTGGTTCAGTGAAAGTAGAGGAGAAAAAAAAGACCCTGGCAGATATTCTAATATTTTCTTTCAAAAGTCCCACATACTGCATCAGGGGAGTCATTTATTATGTCCCTCAAATCAAATAGGAGCAAACGGCCATGCCGGTGCAGGCTCTGTGTGGGAGTGCTGCTCTGTTTGTCTGGAGGCTTTGGGAATTGGGGAAGAATATTCTTAGCTCACCGCTCCGCCTTCTGGAAGCTGTGTTCGGTGGTTCTCTGCATTGTCTAGTCAGATCAGGGGAGGGGTGGGGTGGGGAGGGGAGGGGGGTCAGACACGGGGAAGAACAGCAACAGATAACTATTTATAAAATGCTTTTATGTGGTGAGTTTTGGGATTGTGAAAAGCCCCAAAGAAAGGAAACTCTAATAACTACCACAAACCTCTACCGGCGCGCAAACAAGGTTTTGTGATCCCGAAGATGACGATCGATGATGTTGGAAGTAGAGTAGATCAACTTAGCCACAGTGCTGTAGCAGGTGTGATCTGTATACTGGAGTAAACCTTGTCTGTGCATCAGTAGAGCTGGAACCTCATCATGTATGTCTCAGCGTAACCTCCTCAGCATCTCAGGGAGGATTGGGGGTCTGAGTTTCTTTATCAAACCCACCTGATCCAAGTTGAAAACTGGTTATTTAAATCAGACCTATTTGGTATATACTAGTGCTATATACCAGTGCTAGAAGTGCTGTTTAAAAATAACCTATTTCAGTGGAGTGGTGTGTCTGGAGAACGTGGCCTGATATCTTGAGATGATCAGGGATCATGTGACTCGTTTGAAGTGGAAGAGAATAACCTTAGGAGTGGACGTTTGGTCCACTGTGGCTCTGCAACAACCACACAGTATCAGCAGGTACAGTTTCTACACCGAGCAAAACTGTTAACCAGTATAGGTATTTACGTTACATTGGTATGATAGAATACTGTAGATATATTTCTGGTAATAATGTTAGTATAGTAGGGTAGCATAAATCTATTTCTGGGAAAACTGTTAGCTAGATAAGGATGGTAGTGTAGACATATTTGTAGTTATACTGTTAGCTAGTTTACTGGTATGGTAGGATATAACTATTCCTGGTAATAAAGTTAGTTAGTATATTATCCTAGTATAGATCTATTCCTGTTAATTTTCATAGCTAGCTATAGTATTATTGTATAGATCTACCCGTATCGACGCATGACTGAATATTCCATCACCTGGGAGAAATACATTTTGTGATCCTTCATAAAAAATGCAGGATGCCTAAGGTGGGCGGGGCCAGTGTGGAGGTTCTGCTTGTGTTGGGCATGGAGCTGCTTTACTCAATACCACAGTGGGACTCCAGACACCCTGCAGGCCCAGAGATCAATAACATGTCCCCTCCCCTCTGCCTGTCATTCAGGCCGCCCCCCCCTCCACTGCCCCTTCCCCATTGCCCCCCCCCTCACTGCCCCCCCGCCCTCCACTGCCCCCCCTCCTGCAGCTGACAGAGTAGAGATCTATTATCACAGCTTCAGTGTTTCATTTAGTAGGACTTTCACTTGTAATCGGGATTTATGACATGGAACAGACACGCGCACACGCGCACACACACACACACCACACTTACACACAGCTTACATGGCAAGGACATGTTCAGCCCTCTAGGAACTTGATTGGATCAGCTGTGAATTTTAATAAGATCAAAGCAGAGAGTGAGAGTGAAGAGGATCTTCTTTGTCAGAGGTTCTTTTGTTCAGGATGAAGTCCTCTCAGAGCGGAGCAGAGCAGGACTGTTCTGGGATCAACCCTGACCCCATCAGGATGGCTCCTCCCCCTCAGAGGCACAGTGGGGTGGAGACGGCCACTGAGATCACCCCCCCTTAGAGCAAAGTGGGCGGAGCTCCCTGCAACCTGCTGCTGTGTGGTAACGGCTTGCGACACAGGAGCTGTGATTACAGTATGTAGCTCACTTTCTGAGAGCCCATCTCACACACACACACACACACACACACACACACACACACACACACACACACACACACACACACACACACCCTGCAGGGGAAGCCAAGTACAAATATTTAAATGAGCTTCAAGCTGGTGCTAAGTCTGTCAGCCGACCGTGCTGTCTGAGGGAGAGAGGAAACAGAGCTCTAGCCTCTTAACACAGCACACTCCTGGACAACACCCTCATTGGTGTTCTCTCTGTCTCTCTCTCTCTTTGTCTCTCTCTCTGTCTCTCTCTCTCTCTCTCTGTCTCTCTCTCTCTCCTCTCTGTCTCTCTCTCTGTCTCTCTCTCTCTTTGTCTCTCTCTCTGTCTCTCTCTCTGTCTCTCTCTCTCTCTCTTCGCTCCCACTCTCCTGAGGGGTTGGCGAGGAAAATAAATATTTTTAGTCATTTCGCTCTAGAGCTGCCTGTCATTTCTTCTCTTTCTTTTTTTTTTCTTCTTCCATATTTCATAAAGTGGGAACCATGGGAAACACACGCTCCCCTCCCCCTGTCTCGCTCCTCGCCCCGTCGCCATTGGCTCCCCACTGCCGCCCGTCAACAAACCACTGCCCCCGGGGAGAGGGTCTCCATGGCAACTGCTTTCACCGGAGCAACTCGTCAAAACGTTGATCTGAGCCCCGTGTCACAGCGCTGCATTTACACACAGAATTTAGACCGGGCTTTTTTGTCTGAGAGGACTCCCTGCGACCTGGGTACAGGGTCCAGATCAGAGAGGGGGCTGTTAGCTCCAAAATGCAAAGAGAAACAAAGAAACATTAATGCCTCAGCAGGAACACAGATATCCTCATTGTTTGACCAGGAAACTCTCTCTCACTGACTGTCTTCCTCTGACTTTCTCTACGACTCTCTGTCTCTGATTTTCTGACTGTCTCTCTGACTCTGAGTCTGACTCTGTCTGACTCTCTCTCTCTGACTCTGTGTCTCTCTCACTTTCTCGATGACTCTCTGTCTCTGATCAGGGGGAGGAAGTGACATGACAAGCTGTGGGTGTTGTAGTTCCCCATCCGTCCTCTGCCACAGCTGGTCAGAGGAGGAAATGAGCTTCTCCTTTCTGCTACGTCCACGAGACCCCCCCATTCCTCAGTTAGCATCCCTCCCTCCCTCCCCCTCCCTCCCTCCCTCCCTCCCTCCCTCCCTCCCTCCCTCCCTCCCTCCCTCCCTCCCTCCCTCCCTCCCTCCCTCCCTCCCTCCCTCCCTCCCTCCCTCCCTCCCTCCCTCCCTCCCTCCCCTCCCCTCCCCTCCCCTCCCCTCCCCTCCCTCAGTCACTCACTATCACCCAGTGAACATGCTGTGTTTCCCATATGGGCCTCCTGTTTCACACTACAGATTTAAGGATCAAAATCAAATATTCAGAATGAGGGCTGGCCTCTTAATCTTCCAGAAGAATGTTCACTGCATGATGTCACAGACACAGGACAGGCTGCATGTCACGTTAATATTTTGTACCTTGGCATCGGTGTGTGGTGTGTGTGTGTGTGTGTGTTTGGTGGCGTGTACGGTGACGTGCAGAGCAGAGGCCATTTGTGAGCCTGTGTAACCACTACTGCCTCTCTGCACAGGACTATTAATAGCTCTGGGCTCCCCAGTCGTTAAAGTTCATTTTCTCCCGCGCTCAAGAGCTGCACCAACGGCCCTCTCTCTCTCTCCATCCACGCTGCCCTCTCTCTCTATCTGTCCATCTCTCTCCATCTACCCTCCCTCCCCTCTCTCTCCACCTTCCTCCCCCTCTCTCTCCACCCCCCTCCCCTCTCTCTCCACCCTCCCTCCCCTCTCTCTCCACCCTCCCTCCCCTCTCTCTCCACCCCCCTCCCCTCTCTCTCCACCCCTCTCTCTCCACCCTGCCCTCTCTCCACCCCCCTCCCCTCGCTCTCCACCCCCCTCCCCTCTCTCTCCACCCTTCCTCCCCTCTCTCTCCACCCTGCCCTCTGTCTCTATCTGTCCATCTACTCTCCATCCATCCTCCCTCCCCTCTTTCTCCACCCTGCCCCCTCCCTCCCTCCACCCTCCCTTTCCCCTCTCTCTGCAATCCCTGTCCATGGGCCGGATTTGTGAAACATACGTCCTCTGGTTGGTCCTACACATCCGTATACCCTCAAAAGTTGAGCCTGTTCCTGCTCCGTGTCACGGATGGAGGGTCCAGGGAGGTGCAGAGGCTCAATACCTAAGTGCAATAGAGAACGGCACTCGTGTGAAGCCCTGTCCTCCTCAGCACACTGTAGTGAGCGCAGGGTGATCCAGCGCCCAGGGGACCCACCTCCGACAGACAGCCAGGTGTCTGTACCCTGTCAGTAGCTGATCTGCTCACATCTCAGTTGTTAAGATTAAGGAGTGTGTGTGTGTGTGTGTGTCGGGGGGGAGGGGGGGGGGGGGGTAGCGAGCACAACACCTGTCACGTCACACAGGTCCTGGGGGAATGGAAGAAAATAGAAAAACATAATGGAAAAGAACACGATGTTCCTCTCGACTCCGACTCCCTCGTCTGGAGTGGAAGGACTGGATGGGAGGGAGGGGAACACAGTCTGGAGTGGAAGGACTGGATGGGAGGGAGGGGAACACAGTCTGGAGTGGAAGGACTGGATGGGAGGGAGGGGAACACAGTCTGGAGTGGAAGGACTGGATGGGAGGGAGGGGAACACAGTCTGGAGTGGAAGGACTGGATGGGAGGGAGGGGAACACAGTCTGGAGTGGAAGGACTGGATGGGAGGGAGGGGAACACAGTTGGAGTGGAAGGACTGGATGGGAGGGAGGGGAACACAGTCTGGAGTGGAAGGACTGGATGGGAGGGAGGGGAACACAGTCTGGAGTGGAAGGACTGGATGGGAGGGAGGGGAACACAGTCTGGAGTGGAAGGACTGGATGGGAGGGAGGGGAACACAGTCTGGAGTGGAAGGACTGGATGGGAGGGAGTGGAAGGACTGGATGGGAGGGAGGGGAACACAGTCTGGAGTGGAAGGACTGGATGGGAGGGAGGGGGAACACAGTCTGGAGTGGAAGGACTGGATGGGAGGGAGGGGAACACAGTCTGGAGTGGAAGGACTGGATGGTGTACACAGCTGCGGGGGTGTGAAACCCTCGGCCTTGCTCTACACAGATGACACTGGGGGGAGTGTGTCTGGGAACTGATACTGCATACACCTGGGACAGAGAGAGACTCGAATCAACACTAAATGTGTGTGTGTGTGTCCGCGCCTCCCCCCCCCCCCCCCCCTCCCCCCCACAGCCATCCATGAGTTTCCTGAGAGACATCTTCACCAAGGAGGAGAGGCGAGGGGGGGGCCGTGCTTCTACACGTGCTGTGTGTGAGTACACATGTCCACCTCCCTCCCAAACCATCCTGCATCCTATCATGACGGGATCATGGAGCTGATGTTTACTCACCAACCAGTCCAGTCTACCCTGTTTCCTGCTCTGCTGAATCTCTCTCTCTCTCTCTCCCTCTCTCCCCTCTCTCTACCTCTCTCTCTACCTCTCTCTCTCTCTCTCTCTCTCTCTCTCTCTCTCTCTCTCTCTCTCTCTCTCTCTGTCTCTCTCTCTCTCTCTGTCTCTCTCTCCCAGGCCATCTACATGTTCTATGCGCTAGCTATAGTGTGTGACGACTACTTTGTTCCATCCCTCGAGAAAATCTCAGAGGTAAGAGACAAGCTGGGATGGCAGTGCCATCCAGGTTGTTTGTGACTCGGTGTTGTCTGTCTCTGGGGCAGGCGTGCTAGCAGCGTCCTGAGTTCTAGCCAGGTCCAGCCATACGTATAGAACAGCCCTGGACTTTTTCATATTAGGGTTTTTTAAGATGTATTTGCTGCTCTGGATATGAGTATGTATGTGAGGTGTTCTTTGTGTTCATTCTCTCTCTCTCTCTCTCTCTCTCTCTCTCTCTCCTCTCTCTCTTCTCTCTCTCTCTCTCTCTCTCTCTCTCTCTCTCTCTCTCTCTCACACTCTCTCTGTCAGAACCTTCAACTCAGTGAGGATGTTGCCGGGGCAACCTTTATGGCCGCCGGGAGCTCCGCCCCTGAGCTGTTCACCTCTCTCATTGGTCAGTGTCCGATTCCAACCAGACTCTTAGGAAACTCTCACACTCGTCTGTGACTTCACTGACTGATTCAATGACCCGTAATTAACTGTGGAATGTATCTTCAATCCCTTGAACACATGTAATTCCATTCATGTCCTGTAGATGTCAACATTGTCAATAACAACCTCTGAGTCAGGCCCTTGTCCCTTTCGTCCTCTCTGTCAGGTGTGTTCATCACTAAGGGGGATGTGGGGGTTGGCACCATTGTAGGCTCTGCTGTCTTTAACATCCTGGTCATTATTGGTGTCTGTGGGATCTTTGCAGGACAGGTACACAACTAGAGTTCTTCTGTTTCAATACTGATGAGTTTTATTTTCAATGGATACATTCATCTATTTCTCTCTGTCCCTCTCTGTCCCTCTCTCTCTCTCTCTCTCTCTCTCTCTCTCTGTCTCTCTGTCTCTCTGTCTCTCTCTCTCTCTCTCTCTCTCTCTCTCTCTCTCTCTCTCTCTCTCCTGTAGACGGTGGTTCTGACATGGTGGTCCCTGTTCAGAGATTCTCTGTACTACATACTGTCAGTGCTGGCTCTCATCCTGGTGAGACAGCTCGTCCCTGACCCTGACCCTAAACCTGCTCACATTTGTTTGCAGTCCAACATACCGTAGAGTACCTAGGAAACAAACTATACCCCTAATCTAGTCTGTGACTGCTGTTCTCAGCCCAGCCAACCCAGTGTTTCTAGTAAAACAACTAGAATGCTCACAATGGAACAGTTGCATCTCTCTGTTGCTTTAAACGTTGAATATCTCTCCCTGTAGGTCATCTATGATGCCAAAGTGGTCTGGTGAGTGTGTGTGTGTGTAGACTGTCAGGCTCTAGTGTATCACAGTGTGTGTGTGTGTGTGTGTAGACTGTCAGGCTCTATTGTATCACAGTGTGTGTGTGTGTGTAGACTGTCAGGCTCTAGTGTATCACAGTGTGTGTGTGTGTGTGTAGACTGTCAGGCTCTAGTGTATCACAGCGTGTGTGTGTGTGTAGACTGTCAGGCTCTAGTGTATCACAGTGTGTGTGTGTGTGTAGACTGTCAGGCTCTAGTGTATCACAGCGTGTGTGTGTGTGTGTCCACAGGTGGGAGTCTCTGATGCTCATCTCGATGTATGGAGTCTACATTCTGATCATGAAGTGAGTAAGATGAACCCTGCGACCCAGCACGCCCCACCTGGTATCTCCACCTGGTATCTCCACCTGTATCTCCACCTGTATCTCCACCTGTTATCTCCACCTGTTATCTCCACCTGGTATCTCCACCTGGTATCTCCACCTGTATCTCCACCTGTATCTCCACCTGGTATCTCCACCTGGTATCTCCACCTGGTATCTCCACCTGTATCTCCACCTCTGACACAAGTGCTCGGTCTCAGGTTCAACTCTCCGATCCGGGGTTTTGTGGAGCGTCGGCTGGAGGCTTCTGGGCCGTGCTGCCGGGGCTCCGAGGCCCTGAGGGAGGAGCAGGCAGGAGACGACGGAGCCAACTGCAACACCTCCATGACGCTGCTGAAGAAAGGTCTGCACCTCCCCCAGCTGGAAGTCACCATACAATCCCAAAATACCTGCACCTGTCCTAGTTACAAATGGCCAGTAAACTTGAACTGAGAAGGAGGGTTGGGAGCGTGTTGAGGCAGAGCTGGTGTCTGATGTGTGGTGTTGGTGGCCCCTCCAGGGTCGTCAGGCCCGGGGCAGGAGTCTTCTCCGGTGGTGATGGTGGACGAGCTGCTGATCCTGTACCCCCACCAGCTGTCCTTCCCCGAGGCGGGGCTGCGGATCATGATCACGCCCCACTTCTCCCCCCGGACCAGGCTCAGCATGGCCGGGCGCGTGCTCATCAGCGAGGTGAGCTCTCAGCCACACCCGACACGCCCACGCGCTGACACTGTGTCACACGCTGCACTGTGGCACACGCTGCACTGTGTCACACGCTGCACTGTGTCACACGCTGCACTGTGTCACACGCTGCTATACAGTGCTGTTGTGCTCTTCCTCTCTCTCTCCTTGTCTCTCGCTGTGTCTCTCTCCCTCTCTCTCTTCCTCTCTCTCATTGTCTCTCGCTGTGTCTCTCTCCCTCTCTCTCTCTTCCCCTGTCTCTCCCTCCATATCCCTCTCTCTCCCTCTCTCCCGCCCCCGTCCACAGAGACAGAGGTTGATCCGCAGCCCCCGGGGCCAGCAGGACGGCGAGGCCGGCCCCCTGAAGGGCTCTGGAGGTCTGGAGAACGGAGGCAGCGTGGAGAGGCAGACTCCCGAGGGGGCCGGGGTGAGGGACGGGGAGGCGGGCGAGAAGACGGGGGCCGAGGGCTGCCGTGCGGACGAGGAAGAGGAGGATGACGACGCTCCTTTCAGGCCTTTCTACCTCCCGGGTGAGCATGGGCCTGCTGCTGCAGCTCAGAGCAGCTGGGGTCATGAACGAGGCGTATCCAATAACAGTCATAAACTTGACATAAAGCGTGCCGCTTAACGGTGGAGGCAATCTCACCGCGCGGGTTGCAAACGTAGGAGCGGGCGTGGCTCCGGCTTACCTGTCTGACCTCTGACCTCTGCGTTCCAGGCCGCTGGGCTGCCCGGGCCAAGTGGCTGATCTCCTGGCCCCTGAGCACCCTCCTCTACTGCACCGTGCCCAACTGTGTTTGGCCTCGCTGGCACCGCTGGTTCATGGTGTCGTTCATCGGCTCCACCCTCTGGATCGCCATCTTCTCCTACCTCATGGTGTGGATGGTAAGGACCTCTCGTCTTTCTCCTCCCCTCTCTTCTCCCGCCTGCACCTTTTCCGACCAAGGAGTGACCATTTGGAGGTTTTGAAGTAACATTTTGGGGGTGTGTTTGTTCTGTCTGTATGCGTGTGTGTGTTGTGTCTGGATATGTGTGTGTGTTCTTTCTGTATACGTGTGTGTGTGTTGTGTCTGCGTGTGCCCTCCAGGTCACCATCATCAGCCACACTCTAGACATCCCAGACTATATCATGGGCATCACCTTCCTGGCTGCGGGCACCAGCGTGCCAGACTGCATGGCTAGCCTCATCGTGGCACGGCAAGGTATGCTCAAACAGTACTCTCTCTCTCCGTTTCGTTTATTTCTCTCTCTCTGTCTTTCCACCCCATGGTGACTAAACCTCGTCTATTTTCATTGCTGTTCCTTTGTTTCATGTCCCCTCATTCTTTCATAAATATCCATCTCTTTCCGTCTCTTAACCACGCAGAAACTTAACCCAAATCCATTTTCAATTTGTTTATTTTTATTCCATGTCTCCCTCCGCAGGTATGGGCGACATGGCGGTGTCGAACTCCATCGGCAGTAACATCTTTGACATCCTGTTGGGGCTGGGATTCCCCTGGGCTCTACGGACTCTGGTGGTGGAACACGGATCATCGGTAACTTCTAACTGTGATGCCGTCTAAGTATGATTTAAGATTTGAAGGATTTCTTTGGGTTGACAATGTAGGATATGACAGCCCTGTTTCTGGTGTCTCTAACAGGTCTACATCAACAACAAGGGGCTGGTGTACTCTGTAGTCCTGCTGCTGGCCTCTGTCTTCCTGACCGTGAGTCACTGTGTGTGTGTGTGTGTGTGTGTGTGTGTGTGTGTGTGCTGCGGTCCTCTGTCTTTCTGACCGTGTAGTACATGCACACATACGCATGTGTGTGTACATAAGCTAAAAGTAGCCAATGTAGTAAATGTGTGTGTGTGTACGTGTACACAGTAGAGTTGATTTTTATTACTGTCATATTGACACCTTCATGTGACACTGGGCCCTGAGTATAGTTCATTACACCTCAGACCTGGATCCACACATAAACATACGGGGTTGGCAACGTTTTATTGGAAATGCTTTACGAGACATGGTTTATGACAGACATGGACAAGAAGTGGGCCTCCCAGGACAGCCTGCTAGAGATGCTCGGGTATTAAAGTAGTCGAAACATCCATACAGCAAATGTCAAAACCCCTCGTGTCTCACCTGCCTTTACTACACAGGCCTACTGCACACACGACACATCTGCCCTCCCCTCCCTACGGTCAAAGCTACGGTTGACCCCTTTAGACGCTACACGCGCTCTTATCCAGAGTGACGTACAGACGCTGCATGCTTCTTCTTCTGCCCTCCTGCGTGCGTGTGTCTGCTCAGGTGACGAGTGTCCATCTGAACCACTGGAAGCTGGACCGTCGCCTGGGCCTGGGTCTCCTGTCCCTCTACGCCGTCTTCCTGCTCTGTTCCATCCTCTTCGGGAACATGTGAGGCCGTCGAGGTCAGAGGTCTACCCTGGCAGGCCCTTCCCTCTAACTGGAGGGCCCCCGCGGGCCCTCTAATCACCCTCCTCCGGCCATGCCAAAAAGAGTAAGCTCCTGTCTGCTGGTGTTCGTGTGTGCCACAAACGGGATATGAGAAGGTGGTGGTAAGCACATACTGCACATTGTGTACACACACACACACGCAATTACCCACTCACGCGCAAATGCACATAGGCACACGCGCGCTCGCATGCACTTACTCACTTACTCACACACACACACACACACACAGTAAAACATTTTATCAGTAAGTTCATTGGTACAGTGGAGTGTTTCAAGAGCCCTTAAACATGGAGTAACAATAGTACGGTCAGTTTGTTTCCTTGTTTCCTGACGTTCACCTGGGATCAATATATGAAGGATGAGACACGCTGTGATTACCCATGAACTTTGGCATATTTTGCAGAAGCTCACGGATACCAAAAGTGGGCCGTCTTTAGCTCACTGATTGCATTACAGTACGGTGGATGGCAGCTCAATTTGGCCTCTAAGGGGATATATGTCCACATAGTTGGCTGTCTTGTAGAATTTCACTAAATTAAATGTATTTGATTTATAACAAATTGCATGATAACTTGGTTTTTACAATCATTTGCATATATTGTTTATTTTAAGGAGCAACAGTTGGCCACCATTAGCTTGTAGCTTATTTAGGGTTCTGTTGCTATAGGTTACGAGTCACTGCTGGTCCCATGAAATCCGAACATCCGCGTCCTGATGACGTCATCGACTCAACCTTCATATATTCAACCTAGATGTTTACCTTTCCATGTTTGTTTATGACGTACACCCTAGCTGACTTTGCCTAGTTTTGTGGTTACGCTGTATTTGTGTACAGATGAGCAGAACATTAGAACCGTGTAAGACACGATAATAAAGTCAATAAACCTCTGAAGATGCCGTTATGTGAATATATTTTGTAAGTGACTGATAGAGTTCGAGTGAGGGTCAAATAATTAATTTTGCCTGACCGACTGCTTTTGAACAAGTGTTACAAATGACGTAAATAGATTAACGTGAAATCAAAGATTTATAGCATTTCTAGAGATGTTATTATATGTAAAATATATGTTTCTATGAGTGTCACCACCTTTGATAACATGCGTACGGGTCTGTTGTAATAGTTCACCAAGTTTAGGTACGATAAATGTTTGTAAAAATTAGAAGTTTCCCAGTATTACTATACAACTATTACTGTCTTCAAGACGATACTTTTTACTGTTTCTAAATGTTTACTAAATATAGTTTTACAAAAAAATGAATGTCAGACAGAAAATAGATTTGTGATGTTTTTGATATTTATAAGATCTAGATGACGTACTTCCTATTTGTGAATATTACACACTGTAACTTAAAAGATATGTATATTTTTGTCACTTGGTTCAATAATACAAAAAAAGACACACTTTAGATCGGCATACTCTTATTCGATACGAATGTTTGAATCTGATTGCATGTGTGTCTTCAATGTCACTTTCCACTGAAGGTTCAATTTGGCACTTAAACTTTGATTCATGATATATATTTATTATTTTCTAACTTTTTTTAGGTGTCTTTGTTTGTGACACCAACAGGCAATGGTTTGCCCTGCAAAAGTGTTAGAAGTATTTTGTATCGTTATTTATTAATTCATTTAACACAGAAAACCCATTGAGTGCAGTAATGTGAATATTATCTTGAATATTAATAATCTGAGATTATTTACGTGTAAAATGTCACAAATAAAATGCAAGATAGTCCTGCAAAAAAATTATAACATTTTAAAGATCCACATGGACAAAAATCTAACAGGAAATGCTAAATGTTTGTAGTATAAGAATGGCAATAACAAAATAATTTTATAGCAGAAAAATAAGCAATTTTGATACATTTAGATCATGTACAAATTGAGGTATGAGTACAGATGATTGAGAGTCAAACAAGCCTGTTATTGGTGCTGTCTACCTGCTCCTTGTTACATGACTGTTACATGCCTGTTTTCTCTTACTCACCCTCAACAAAGGGCGGAGACAGAAAGAACGCTTTTTGTTCCAGCTATCTAACTCTGGATTGTGGGCACACGGTTGAATCCAGAACAGTCATTGGCGCAATGGAGATATAAAGTTGTAATCTAATCTCAGTCAAGAATCTGGCCTTCAATAACAGAGCAGTTAAGTAAAACATTTACAGATGACAGAAACCGGTTACAGTATGTTTGAACAGTGTTCTTTCCTCAATATTTTATTCTGTTATAGTTGGAGCCATCAGATATTTTAGCGCTGAGATTTCTTTATTTAGAGATGGTGTCTGATCATAGAGAAATTTTGTATGTTGTTCAGTGCAATAAATTAAATCTGTGCAATAACCATCCTTTCTTCTCCTCTCTTACTTGGTATCCTGCACAACTGTGTTCTGTATTCAAATGACCTAGCTGTAAGTTAGACAAGACTTTCTTTCCTTTCTTTTCTTAGCCATCTCTTCCTCTCCCTTCTCTCGCTCCACCTCCTCTCCTTCCCTGTCCTTCTGCCCCTTCAAGTCCTTTGCAGGGTTTTCTCATCCAGGATCTCTGTCTTTATCTCCCCTCTCTCTTACCACCCCTTCTTCTCTCTCTCTCTCTCTGACTCCAGTTCTTCTGTTTACTCATGAACTCCTCTGGAGCTGCATTGTGACCCTCGGTCTCTTAGAGCAAACACATCCTGTGATAAGCACCAGGAGAGAGACTCCCATCCCTGCTCTATCCCTGCTCATGGCACTTCACCACAGAGTAAAGCCACACTCACACAAGCTGTACAAGGGCACACTACCCTTCCACAAGCTGTACAATATCACAGCATGTCGATACACACTCTACACTGACACAGCACTCTCAACATCTCTGACTCTTGTTCTGGTGATGAAACCTGTTGAGTGAATTGAACTTCAGTCTTTATCTTAATGTGGAGAGACGGATGAGTGGTTGAGGGGGTGCAAAAGGAAATTGAAAAAAATCAAGTTAATTAAATGTCTGTTATCACAACAGACAGATGTTGTACAGTGTGTCTAGTTGCATGGAATTTCCCAATTACAGCATTCAATGCTGAACATTTTTTTTATAATTCTGAAGAGGGTATTTAAATGTAGCTACACCCCATGAAAACTTTTGTTTTTCTCCAAATATTTGAACATTATGGATGGACATTTGATATTGATTGAAACGATAGGTTTGGAGGTGATGTAGTTAAATAAACTGGCCCAGCTGAGGCAGCCGCAAGCACACTCAACAATTTCCCCAGAAATTGTACCCTCTTTAGTTTTAATTAAGTCAATGTTGACTTTAGTAAAGGTAATTTGTTTATTTACATTTTTTCAATTAAATGAGGATGGAACAGGAAATGCGAAGAGGAAAATAATCTAGAAGGATGTAGCTAAATGCCAGGCGACTTGAGTTTGTACAGGAGGCTGCCTGACATTGTTTACACGCGTTATGGCAGTGGCGTTTCATTTGATCTGTTTCGTGCAGCTTCTCCCCGCATACAGGACCTCGCCATATGAGGAACAATAATTCAAACTGGATACGTTTCCCCGCAATAGGAAGGCTCAAACACGATCAAGGTTCAACAACAGGGCATAATCAACCTAGGCTACAAGCGAGCACCACTCGGGTCGGTAAGTACACGTTTCAACAGTTGTTGCATTGTTTAAGAAAGGTACATGGCACGGAAAGATTATAGGTTACAGGACAAGAACATTTGTGTTGGAAGGAGTTTCAGTATTAGCTACACCATTGTCAAAAGAATAAAAAGCACTGCTATTGCGGCAAATGTCATTTGTACTTTAACCAGTAAAATTAACCACCATTTAGTGAATAGATTTATCAGTTTTTTAAGACACCAAAACGTGTACCTACGCGTCCAGTGTCTCTATGAATAGTATTTGAGTTACATTTATTGAATTTTAATTAACTTGTATTTCATGAAAAGCCAACTCAGTTCAAACGGCATCATAAGGAATCGCGCATCGGGATTCCAATGAATGTTTTTGATTCGGTTGAATGAATACTTTTTTTCACTCATCCCAGCTCTATGGAATATGAACAACTGTGTCTCCCAGACCAGCAACCGGACAGCAGACCCTTTGGAGGGTCATGAGGTATGGGAGGTGCTGGTGATTGTGATCATCACAGTGCCCCTCTCTCTGGTCACCATCCTTGGCAACCTGCTGGTTTTGATCTCCTTCCGGGTCAACAGCCAGCTGCGCACCGTCAGCAACTACTTCCTGTTGAGCCTGGCGGTGGCAGACTTAATCCTCGGCGCCGTTTCCATGAACCTGTACGCTGCGTACATCATAATGGGCCGTTGGGCCCTGGGGAGCGTGGCCTGTGACCTCTGGCTGGCCGTGGACTACGTGGCTAGCAACGCGTCCGTCATGAACCTGCTGGTGATCAGCTTCGACCGCTTCTACTCCGTCACGCGGCCGCTGACCTACAGGGTTAAGAGGACGACACAGCGGGCGGTGGCGGCCATCGTCCTGGCCTGGGCCGTGTCCTTCGTCCTGTGGGGCCCCGCCATCCTCTTCTGGCCGCACGTGGTGGGCAGGGCCTCGGAGCTCCAGGACAGCTGCTCCATCCCCTTCATGGACGACGCCGTGCTCACCTTCGGCACGGCCATCGCGGCCTTCTACCTTCCGGTCACCATCATGGTGATCCTCTACTGGAAGATCTACTGGGAGATCGAGCAGCGCTCCCAGGGTCGGGAGGGGCTGCTGGGGTCTGTGAGCAGCGCAGGGGGTCCCCAGGGCTCTGGGGGGAGGTCTGTCTACTCCAGCAGCACCAAGAGCAGCTCCAGCAGCGCCCGAGAGGGCCCAGGGGGGAAGGATCCATGCAGGGAGGCCTCCCAGGGGAGAGGGTCAGCCAAACCCTCCCTGCCTCCCACCACGGGCAGCAACGGGGAGGGCTGCGCAGGAAGCAGGGGGGCAGAAGGAGGGAGGGGCTCTACTGCCTCTCTGTCCTCAGATGAGGAGTCAGAGCAGAGGCAGGTGAGGCCCAGAACGGTATCAGGTCCTCCGGCCACGCTCCCTCTCAGGGAGGCCCCAGACACCGCCCCCCCCCCGGGAGACCCCCCGGCCCTCAGGGTGGAGGACCTCCGAGGCCGGCAGCCTTCCCTCCGGGGCTCCAGCTTGTCCGAGTCCAGGCGAACCAGACAGCCCAAGGCCAGGCGGAGGAGGAACAGGATGATCACGGAGAAGAAGGCAGCCAGGACCCTGAGTGCCATCCTGCTGGCCTTCATCCTCACCTGGAGCCCCTACAACATCATGGTGCTGGCCTCCTTCTCCTACTGTGTGCCTGAGAAGCTGTGGCAGCTGGGCTACTGGCTGTGCTACATCAACAGCACCGTGAACCCCATCTGCTACGCCCTGTGTAACAAGCACTTCCGGGTCACCTTCAAATCCCTGCTGCTCTGCCGGCTCGGGCAGAGGGACTGGGGGAGGACTCGCCACGGCAACCACGCCACGACCCGGATGCAGAGAACGGGCAGCACTGTGAGGAGCCCCCAGGACCCTTGACCTCTGACCTCACCCGTGGTACAGAATTTGACTGCAGATCTTGAGGTCGCAGGTTTGAATCTTCCCCCTGTACCAGCCCACCTGACCTTGGCAGGTATCTGCTAAATGAATCATTTTCAATAAGACATTAAACATTGCATATGTTTACAGAGACTACAGAGTCACTATATACAGGGTTCCTGCAGGTTTTAGTAAATCAAATTTAAGACCTTTTGAAGGCATTTTAAGACCATAAAGATTAAAATTAAGATTGAATCGTGAGGTACCAAAATATTCCCACCCCTAATAGACAGTAAACTGTACATTTCTGTTTAATATTTATCCGTGAATGTCTATTCAAGAAAAGTCTACTTATCGTCACTGTATTTTGTGAACGAGTTCTTAGAAATCTGTCAGCAAACTTTCACTTGTTTTGTAACTATGATTAGAAGGCAGAGTATTCTGTTTTATAACTTGGCATTAGCAGAAACAAAACATGTCCTTTGGCATTTAGTAGTGTCATAAGGGCAATTACACCGTCTTGTAGAAAGTAACTTTGCAGGAACCCTCTGTGGCTCAGCATGTGTACCATCACGTCTACTGACAAACACTGTACCCCTGGTTCAAATCTTGCTCAAACCTATTGATAATTCATTTAACTGATATCAGTTATATATATATTATTTCCAAATATATAGAAAGGGGACCCTATGGTGTAGTGGGTTGAGAACAATAGCCTAAACCACAACAACCTGGGTTCAAATCCAGCACAGAGCGTAGTGCCAAACACATCCGTGGGCCCAGATCCCTGTAACTACAGCGCACTCCCCGACTGTCCAGATCCCCTCTCCCAACTGTCTTTCCAGGTACCCAACTGTCACACCAGGAGACAGTTGGGAGAGGGGATCTGGACAGTTGGGTACCTGGAGAGACAGTTGGGAGAGGGGATCTGGACAGTCAGGGACTGCGGTGCGGCTACTGGAGTAAAAATAAATTTACCTTTTATCAGTTTTATTTATAATTACTTTTATTTATAATTCTAAGAGCAAACATTGAGCTGTAAGAAGATCCTTCAGCCAGATTTTAACACAAGACCCCAAGACATTGAACTATCTAGTTGTAACACCTTTAAGACCTTAAATTTAAAGTTCAGAATTTTAGACTTTTTAAGACCCCGCGGGAACCCTGTATATAATGTAACCAGTGCCAAATCATTTATTTTCATGGAAGTAAATGACAAAACCACAAAAGAAACATTTCATCACAATCAAAAACAAATCCCAGAAATGTCTTACATCAACTGAGTATATACCTTACATGAATGTTTTTTTCTTCCTTTTTTCTTTTAATATTCTAATGGCAGCTGTTTCAAATTAACATTTAACATTGCGGTTAGAAATAAAACCAAGTTACATGTTTAATGCTTCAGTATGTTAGTTGGCTATGGATATAATATGATAATGTACCTAAATTATATCACAACTTCCCAACACATTGACCAAACTAGAGTATGCGTGAGAGCACACACACATCATGCATCCCCTTCTGTGTTGGTGTTGTACAGGCTTCTTCAACTACAGCCACTAACTCAATCTTAGCATTGCCAGGTTAGCATAGCCAGGCTAGCATGTATGCTAACCTGTACGGAATACCTTTCCGTACAGGGAAGGTATTCCTGTAGGGAAATATGTATTATACAGCTTCTACAGCCTTCAAGCACATCTGTGGAGACAGAAGCACTGGTGTGCCCTTTCCATGAGACTAGTCATTCATTTAGTCATTTAGCAGACGCTCTTATCCAGAGCGACTTACAGTAAGTACAGGGACATTCCCCCCGTGGCAAGTAGGGTGAAGTGCCTCAAACTGGCAACCTTCAGATTACTAGCCCGATTCCCTAACCGCTCAGCCACCTGACTCCTTATCACTACACTAGACTAGTTGAAACCGACATGGAGTCTAGACACCACGTTCACCATCGCTCTGTGTCTCTTGGACATATTGTTAACTGCAGTGTGTGAGCTTGCTTAGAAGAACCCAGCCAGCTAACTCTCACAGCTACTCTCTTGCCAGGCTCATCGCTGCCCTCCTGTGACGGACACTGGTAGTGCGCACAGACCATCTCAACCCAACATGGGCTAGGAAATGGGGAACCAGTAAAAGGGGATCTAGGTATGGACGTGGGCCCTGATCAGGTCCCACCACACTCAGAATTGCACAGGATACCCCCCAGAGTACGACTGAGGGGTGGGCTCTTAACACACAGTATCTCTCTTACTGGGGGGCCCTTGGACTCAGAGCCCCCAGGACCCCCCCCAGGACCCCCCCCCCCCCCCATCTTAAACGACATGTTACAGTCACATGATCTACTCAGTCACGTCACATGATCCCCTTACTGCCCTTCACCGAGGCCTATCATCACACCAGAGAAACAGGAAGTGAGCTACAGCAGGCGCTTCTACGCAGAACAGAGAAGCAGTTTAGGGCCGGGCCACGACACCCGGAGGCCACGACGCCCGGAGGCCGTCAGCTCGCCTTGTATAGGAACCTATCGTGATGTTGTTAGCTCATATTAAAACCATGTTTGGCAACAACTGGAGGTGATGAAATGTGTCCTGTTCATTCGACAGCAATGGCCGTCCTCTCTGACGGAAGTAGATAAGATATTGTGTCAAAGGCTATAACAACCACTATCATTACAACATATAAACCATTCACACCCTTTATAAGCTATACAAATATATAATTATACAAAAACGTTTCTTACTACGAAGGAGAATTGGCATTCTAGTTCATTCCAACTACTTCTCTGTCTACTAGTTGCCAAAACTGATATATCGTGGAATAAAAGGAGAATTTCATTCAGGATTCTTGGGACTTGGCTAAATTGACAAACAGTTAGAAAGGAGAGCCTGTGGGTGATTTGAACTGTGAACTGTGTAACAGTCATATGGAGCAGACCAAGGCGTATATTGCACAGGGGTTTTAAAGGTGTCTTTCCCTTTTCACGTCTTAGGTTCGTCTGTGGTACCAGCTTCTCTGCTGCCTCTCCACCAGAGAACCTCACTGCAGGGGTGTGTGTGTGTGTATATATCAAGACGGAGGGGTGTTCTGGTATATAGAGGCCTTGTCTTTCAGGAGGTCCAAACACAGGCGGCAGCTCCAGCTACCTGAGAGGAGGGAGGACAGAGGTCAGGATCGCACAACTCTACAACACACACACACACACTTACACGTTCACACACTCGCACAATTACTGCATGTGGCAACTTCAGATCCTGGCTTGGTTTAATCACTGGGGACTAGCCCCCAGAGGCAGGCTGTTCTGGCACAGCGTAACCAGCCAGCAGGGCGTTCCAGCTCACCTTCTGGGGGCTCGTTCATGGGGGGGCTGAGGCAGTACATGTGGTAGCCTCGGTCACAGTCGTCACAGAACAGGAGCTGATCCTGAAGAACACAACATCAGGTTAACCAATAACTCTCCAAGCAGCCTGCTCACTACACACATGCACAGTACACTGTAGACTTCCATCCACCCACAATATCAGGTAGATTGATGTGTTTATAACCCCAGGCCAGCAGCTACAGTTGAGCTAGCAGTCTGTTCCTCCCGCACACTCACGTCGTTCTCCGACGTGCCGCACATGTTGCAGCACTTGCACTCGATGCACTGCCAGCGGTAGGTCTTCACCGCTGCCATCATGACCGGGGTGAACTGCAGACAGGACGGGTGCCCTGGGGGAACAAACCGTCACAGAGAGACTACCACAGAGAGACTGAGTGTGTGTGTGTGTGTGTGTGTGTGTGCGTGTGTGTTCCTGTACCTGAGCGACCACAGTCTGAACAGGACACCAGTTCTTCTGACTGGCCCGTCTTGTGGTTGGTCTTGGAGTCACCCAGGCAGAAGTCACAGTAGTTGTTAGGCAAGGCCAGCCCGTCTGGCCCTTTCTTGGGGGCTGGGAGAGAGAGAGAGACGGGATACAGGTCAATGGGTACAGCACAGCAGTAACTCTAACCCATTTGACTGCAGATCAAGAGGTTGCAGGTTCAAATCCCCTTTTAGCTCTGCGTTGCTGGTTAAAGAGGTGTCTTCTGAAGAACTAAATTTTTTATGGATAGGGATGGAGGTCATGAGTGTGGGAGGTGCGGTAGTCCTGGTATCACTGGGTCTACACTGTAGCACTCTCCTGGAAGGGGGGGGGGGGAAGAGAGAGAGGGAGAGAGAGGGGGGGGGGAGAGAGAGAGAGAGGGAGGGAGGGTTACTTTTGGGTTCGTCGGGCTGTGGAGGCGGGGTGTCGTGGACCTCAGCCTCCTCCTTGTCCTCGCCCTCCTCCTCTGCCAGGTGGGAGTGAGCGTAGTGGTAGCTCAGGCCTGGACGGTTCTTGTAGCGCTTCCCACAGACTGCCAAAGAAAGACGGGAAGAAAAAGGGAAAGGTATGAAAACAAAAAACACGCGTGGAGACGCCCTCCCTGTTAGAAAAACACAGGTGAGAACGCGGAATGGTTTTTGTGTTTTAATGCATTTCGAATATGCATCAAAACACATATCTGTTCATTGTATGTGTTCAGATGTCACATGCCTTTAAGAAACGAGATATGAGACTGGCCTAGAGGTGAGGTGAGAGAAGTTACCAGAATAAGAACTACAAATAGATTTGTGGTTGTGAAGAAGCACAATGACCTGTGTGTGTGTGTGTGAGGGGGGGGGGCAGCAGCCAGCAGAACCTTTCCTCTCCTTCCTCCCTCAAGCTGTTCCCCACCCAGACTCATACACCCTCCCTCTGGTAGGGCCACTAGCCCCCACCCTCGCCCCCAGCTGGGTGGACATGACCAGGCCTGTGTCAGGGCCCAGGACAGCAGCCCGGACACAGACCAGGCCTGAGACTGAGGCACCGCTATTCAACTGTGGAACAGTGGGACCAACAGGCCCCCCAAGGCTTGCAGCTTCAAGACAAAAGCAGAAAGCACCATTTCCCTCTAAAGTAAGAGAGAAGAGGAACAAGGGGGGGAGGCGGGGGGTTAGTTAACCCTAACCCATGCATTTCCTGAGGGGAACTGTATTGGGCCATGTGTGATTTAATCTCCACGACAACGCACGTCTACGGCAATTATCTTGCTGTCTTCTCTCGTGTCTAATTTCATGTATGATGTGAATACCTGTATAAACTAAATGTCACAGTCCAGAACTAATATCAGGAATAAGATTAAGCTATTAGATAAGCTCTAATAACATGGCAGCAAAAACACACACACAGAAGGACACACAAGTGTGCGTGCACACACAGAAACACACACACAGAAACACACCCACACACACACAGACAAAAATAATCCAAACATGCAGTGAGCAGGAGAAGCAAAGAGAAGCGAAAAGGAGAGAGGCAGGTCGAAAAAAAAAACTCAAAAGGAATGAGAGAGAAATATACCTCGTTCGGAAGGTTTGGAACTATGCTTTTGTTTGAAAGTGTCTGAAAGAGAGGGAAAGAGAACAGGGAGACAGAGAGCACAGACAGACCCTCAGACGGGGAACTCCAACCTGGCCGGTCAGAGTTTGAGCCGTGGAGACGCTTTGTGGAACATGGGAGAGCAGCAGGAACATGGGAGAGCAGCAGGAACATGGGAGAGCAGCAGGAACATGGGAGAGCAGCAGGAACTTGGGAGAGCAGCAGGAACATGGCCGAGCAGCAGGAACATGGGAGAGCAGCAGGAACATGGGAGAGCAGCAGGAACATGGGAGAGCAGCAGGAACATGGGAGAGCAGCAGGAACATGGGAGAGCAGCAGGAACTTGGGAGAGCAGCAGGAACATGGGAGAGCAGCAGGAACTTGGGAGAGCAGCAGGAACATGGCCGAGCAGCAGGAACATGGGAGAGCAGCAGGAACATGGGAGAGCAGCAGGAACATGGGAGAGCAGCAGGAACATGGGAGAGCAGCAGGAACATGGGAGAGCAGCAGGAACTTGGGAGAGCAGCAGGAACATGGGAGAGCAGCAGGAACATGGGAGAGCAGCAGGAACATGGAAGAGCAGCAGGAACATGGGAGAGCGGCAGGAACATGGGAGAGCACATTTCAAGCAGCTCGTGTCGAGAAATTCTCCCAGAAGTTTATGTTGTCATCATATATATCGTTATTAGTCATAAATATAAATGTGTTGGGTTCACCCATTGTATGGTCTACTGTGTATTCCCCATCTCTGTGACGCCATGCTATGTGGCTCAGACCCATTTAGCCCGACACAGAGAACACAAAGGCCACAAGGCCAGTAGAGAAGGGTTTGGTCTAAGCTGTGTAGATCACCACCCCAT
This sequence comes from Osmerus mordax, assembly GCF_038355195.1. Classification (NCBI taxonomy): domain Eukaryota; kingdom Metazoa; phylum Chordata; class Actinopteri; order Osmeriformes; family Osmeridae; genus Osmerus; species Osmerus mordax. Next base: position 10,985,867 of record NC_090068.1, on the reverse strand, counting down.
AGGCTCCCCCCACCTTCTCACCCCCTCCCTCCCCTCCCTCCCATCCCCTCCCCCCCCTCCCCTCCAGAGACTCACTGTCACAGGCGTAAGGCTTGTCCTTGTCCTCCAGAGCTGCTGCAGCATCCGGTTTCTTCCTGCTGCTCGCTCCTCTGCCCTGAACACACACATGACACGTTACATTACATACATAACACGTCACATACATTTAGCGGACGCTTTTATCCAGAGCGACGTACAGAAACCCCAGCAGAAAATCAAGAATGGGAAGTGCGTAGTTCAAACACTATCTAACGGTGTCCAGACGATGTCAGTATTTACCAGGCACAGTGTAAAGTAGGTCTCCTCCACTCATCTCTCTAAGTAACCATGACAGCCACCCCTGGCCCACAGTAACCATGACAGCCACCGCTGGCCCACAGTAAGTAGTGGTCCTCCAGCCATGTTCCCCTACACAGATCTACTAAGATGAGTGTCCTCACCTTCCCCTTCCCTTTGCCTCGCCGCTTCGGGGTGTCCTCCTCGTAATCTTCATCGTCCAAATCATCCAGGAAGTCATCCGGCTCCAGGACTCTCTGTGTGGGAAGGAGGCGGGGTCAGGAAGGATGATGTCATTGTCCCTTCTGTCATGCCCCCTTCAAGACTAATCAAATGAATTTAGAAAAGCCCTTTTTTTGCAAGAAAAGTCGCAGGGGGGGGGCTTCAGAGAAGTCCACAAATCAGCACGTGTAACCAACCTAGACCCTCAATGAGAAACTGTTAATGATGAAGGTGGAGACTGACTCAATGCAAAGTGTCTATGATAAGGTGATGTATTCATTCTACTGACCTTACCTACCCCGTCCCCAACAGTACCTTTCTGGGGTCTTCGTCTGGGACCCGCAGATCCGGGGGCCCCCGCTTGTCCAGGGGCTCCCCCTTCAGGAGGGCCTCCAGGCTGCTGCCATCGGAGGCCCCCAGGACATCCCTCTTCAAGCCCAGGTCCAGCTCTGGAGGAGAGGAGACACACAGAGCCACACTCAAGAGGATGGACCTCACCACTTTAACACAGTGAGCCGTGTTATGTACACATAACCAGGCCTACCTGGGTATAAGGGTAGGTATAGCTTAGCGGTAAAGCGTTTCAGTACAGATCAAAGGTTGCAGGTTCAAATCTCCCTCCGCACGCCACTTTGGATGAAAGCGTCTGCTAAGAATGCACCCTTTTACCTGACTTGAGAGAGGGGAAAGCCAGTCTGGGGTCCTCCGGAGGATGGGCTCTTCTTCTCTTCCTCCACCTCCTGGACGGGTACGTGTACAGCTGCCCAGGAGCCATGCCTGGGGGCGGAAGCAGCAGAAGAAGAATTACTGTGGCACTGTGGTAAACATACACCTTGACACTCTCCCCCCCCCCCCCCCCCCCCCCTCCGTGTGTGTGTGTTTCTCACCTGGGCCCCTGTGTCGCTTCTCCATCCAGATGTAGCAGTTGCTCTGCGCCACGCCCGTCTGAGAGTCCAGGAAGGGCATGCGCACGCTCCTCTCTGCGCACAGGCGGGCATTGTAGTTATGGCATTGCTCCATGGCATCTCTATAGTACTGCTCTCCCAGCCTGCAGAGTCAGCAAAGCCAGGGACAGGTCAGCACAATAATAACAAGGTATAGTAATGTATTCATTTAGCAGACGCTTTGGTCCAAACCGACGTAAAGAGGGGATTTGAACCCACAACCTCTTGATCTGCTGTCAAATGCTCAAACACAGCTATAACCCTCCTGGGAAAAGACTACCTGATGTGAGTAGCTTTACAGGACCACCAGAACGGTATTAGTGGAGTTCTGGTTGAAACCTTAAGGTTAGTGCTGGTGCCTGGGAACAGCAGTTCCTGGTATCTGCTGAGAATGCGTCAGCAGAAATAAATTTCCATTGGTAATCATAGCTGGGGTATATTTCCTCCGAATGCGTTGTCATGGAGCAAGAAAGGTATTGGTTCGTGTTCGCTGTACGTTTTAAAAGACGCGTTTTAAGAATGTTGTGTTGAGAAGAACATCAGTTATTTACACAAATAACTGACGTTCTTCTCTTCTATTCTCTTAACAAAAAATTACAATGTGAGACGGCTGTCTCCCCTCCGTTTGGTTGCGATCCTTCACTTTTAGATTCGAGTGGTTTGTGTGCGCGCTCCGACGAGGGGGTGCTTTTCAGCGCGGGGGGGCATCTGGGGGCACAACACCGGATTAACTCATTCTAAAACTAGCGTTACTCCAGTGGAAATAAATGTACAGTTAAAGTGATAACAAATGAGATTACACTGATTTGGGTAAGGTGTTGAAGGTACGCTTGTTCCGTTATGAACACAATTTAGGGTATCGGTTGCTCGTTATATTATAACCATAATCAAGTACATATTCATGGATTTTATACGACGCTACGGTAGTATTTATGTCTGGGCATTAGTCCAAGAATAGCTGTAACACTTCTAAATCTATCTAATCTAACCAAAAACAGCATTAGAAGAGCAGGATTACTCTCCACCTAAATGGCCATCTATGGAATTAAAAAGGTGTTAGCTAGCAAGCTATCTAACCCAATTTGGCATTGCTACGGTAACGAATCATGTTAGACTAATGATGTCTTTACGGTGGTAACAGCTAGCTAAAGCTATCGTAGCTGCAGCCGACCACCGAAAGGTTGACAACTTTCGGTTACTTTGCCAATACAATGTAACAACTATATGTAGGTACTTATACGTTTTATTTAAACAGGTAGCGTAAATACAGTCCAAATGTAGCTGAATTTGAACACTTTAGCTATCTGTAGAAAAAGAGAATCACTTACAGTTTGACAACATTTTCAACAACCGCCGCCATCTTGGTTTTGGCTCATTGTTGATTTGCGCATGCGCAAATATTATTTACAGAAAACTTCAGTAAAAAAGTAACCAATACTTTTTTTCATCATTTAGACTCGGCATATTGCTTAAAAAATTCTAGTCAATTTAAGTAGTTAGGTTCAGATTACAGATCACACCGACATGTTTTTGTTTTTAATCCGGTAATATATACGATCCTGCAGATGTCGTTCTTCTGCCTAAACGTTAGGCTAAAAATGAAAAATAATAATACATATCCTACTTGGCATTTGAGTTACATGTACACTGTGTATTAATTGTTTTATTTTGCAGCCATTTGATTCACAGCGCATTAGTATGAATATATCGCACGGTGCACACACATTAGCTATATTTCCCAATTTACTGTCACACAATAATACAATAACGACTGCTGCTTCCCTGCAGCGAGAAGGGAACCGAGAAATCACCTGAAGTGATTTAAACTAGGGCTTCAGCCAGGCATTGATGATGTCCCGCAGAATCCCTTGTAGCTTTTGTCCTGAAACTTTATCAGGTTGTGAGTGACGGTAGCAGTACACAATTAGATGTCTTAATATATTTTTCGACCAATAGCTCTACTACGGGGGCGGTAGTTTAACATTCCCGGTGATTGAACCAGTGGCGGCGGCTTACAAACTGTCAGGTAGGTCTTACAGTAGCTAGGCAGTGTCTTTCAGTTGATCAAAAAGCATGCTAACAACTTAGTTAGCCAGCAAGGAGTAATCTGTTATCCAATGATATAATCGATACGATATACCGTTGGAGTGTACTGTGGATCGTTTTTCGAGGAAATCAATAGGACGGGTATGCTGTAACTTGCTAGCTAGGACGAGCTTAGCAAGTTAGCCTTCTGACTTTGGCTTTGTGGCTGTGATGTCTCGAGTCTAGGAAGACTGACTGTACACATTTATAGATGCTAGACTGGCAATGAGGATTAAAACAGAAGATGAGACTGATAGCAAAGACAATGTAGTTTACAGGTCTAGTCGACAATCATCAGGAGCCAGCAACTCATCGTCCAGCAATTTGTACAATTTTAGCTAGTTAAAGATAGCTCTAGCTATTTTGTTAGCCAGCTAGCTAGGTAGCTATGCACCAGCTGTGCTGCGTAACGTTAGACTCTAGCTAGCCTGCGGTGGCAATCTTGAGTCCTTTTAATCCGTCAGATAGTATGCAAATTGATGGACCAGAAGTAGCGAACCTTATCTAACTTGCAGACATGCAATGGCGTTAGCCCATTTTGTACAGAGGTGTGTTACATTTGCATCTAGGTTGTAGTTAACGGCTTCACCTCCAAGATCATTGCCGTGATCATTAGTGCAACACCACCGGTAAGGTTAACTACGCTAATGTGATTTGCAGTGAGGTTGCCAACGTGCAAACGATTTGAGAACTATGGAGGTGGGCTCTACGGTGTTGGAAGATATTGTTTTCCGAGGAGTGGAGTTTTCCGTCAAGATAGAGCTCGAGGAGAGGATACTGGTTGTCGAAATTTCGGACCCAATGACAGCTGATCAATGGAGAGGAGAATTTGACCCTGCATGTAAGTGAGCATCCATAACATCAATGTGTTTCATAACGTACAGACCACCAGGGTGACTGGCATCTTTTTTCCCAGATATCGAGGACCTGACTCGCAAAACTGGCAACTTCAAGCAGTTTCCCATCTTTTGCAGCATGTTGGAGTCTGCAGTCAGAAAGGTAAGTCTGACCTGCAATATAGATTCTAGAATCTATACACACGTAAGAGTAGTTATGAGTGTGAGTAACAGCTGCATGGTCCTTCAGACCAGCGAGTCGGTGACCCTTGACCTTTTGACCTACGCTGACCTGGAGCTCCTGCGCAACAGGAAGGCTGGAGTCGTAGGTCGTCCCCGTGGCCAGCAACAGTCTCCTGCCCTGAGTGCTAAAAGATACCTCATCCTCATTTACACAGTGGAGTTTGACAGGTGTGTCTTCCAGACGTATTCGCAGACATACCTTGTTTAGAACTGCTCATTACTTACACCATCCGGTTGTTGACTTCCATGACTAATGTGTGATAAATGACTGCTTGATGTTACCATGTCACTGCAGGATCCACTACCCGCTCCCCCTGCCCTACCAGGGCAAGCCTGACCCTGCAGCCCTGCAGAAGGAGATCCGCGTCTTGAGGGCTGAGCTCAACGCACTCACCAATCACGGAGGTCACAAACCAGCGGAAACAGAGATTTGTCGTCTACGGGCAGAGTGAGTGCCTCCCCCCCCCTGTACATCCATCTGGAATACTGTTATATTCTAAGCCTTACACAGCCTCAGGATCAGGTGTCTTATTAGGCTTTGTGGTTTTCAGACTGGGTCTGGTGAAAGAGGAGAAGGAGGCCCTTGCCGTGGCCCTGGAGAGGCTGCGGGTGGTTGGGGCGGCTGCCACCCCTGGCGGAGGGGCCCGTGGGCTCCGGGACGTGGTGAGGGGCCTGGAGGAGCAGCTGGTCAGGGAGAGGGCCAAGACCCAACGCTCGGCAAGTAAACGAGGCCAGGAGCAGCGCTTTCTGGTGGAGCAGGTTGGTCGTGTTCCATTTAAATATATATAAAAATATAACGGTATGATCTTTTGGGAGCATATATGAAGTTGTCTGTAACATTGCTTGTAAAAAATTCAATTAATGAATAAATCTGGACGTACCTTTCTAATGTGGCATGTTATTTACAAGAATTAACGTTAAAGGTATCTGTTACAGTAAAGTATTTGTTTTGATTATGAAATACGTAGATTTAAATGGTTCTGGTTCATGAAAACATTTTTAGGTCTGATTCTAAAATGTGGTTGTTGTTTCTCGTAGTTGGAGGAGCTGAGGGCATCGGAACGCTCTCTCCGGATCCGTGTGAAGAGTTTGACAAACGAGCTGGCCTTGCTACGGAGAGGGTTAGACAATCTAAGCATGTATATCTTTCCCTTTTCTCTCTCTCTTTCAGTCATTCACTCACAAACACTTCCTCCCGGCCGCCCCCCCGCCCCTCTGTCTGATGTGCGTCCTGCGCGTGTCTTCAGCAGGTTGACTCCGACCCTCTCGGGGCGCAGTAGCTCCCGCGGGGACGGGGACATCCGACGTTCGCTTTCCCGCGAGCGGAGCGTGGGCCGCGTGGTGGTCAGGGCTCGTTCGGGGTCGAGGGAGCGGATAGAGGACAGGGGTCGGAGGTCGGAGGACCGGGGGCGGAGGGCGGACTCCTCGGGGCCTCTCGCCCACATCCGCAGACCATCACCGTCTCCCACAGGTACTCTCTCTCTCACCCCACCGTCATTCAGATTCATATTGGAAATTCACTGTTTTAACAACAAACAAGTGTAAAGTCGTCTGTTATAAGACTTAGACTTGTACAACTTGTTCATATTTAGGATTGCCGGCACCGCGTTTCGACCCCACCGCCTACATCCAGGACAGACAGCGCAGACAGAGAGAAGCAGAGCTCAAAAGGTTTGTTCCTCTCCTCCTCTTGCCGTCTGTTCCTTTGTCTCCACCCCGCCCCCTGTCCTTCATCCCGGCTGGGTTGTGTTCCTCTCTCGTGTCTCCCCCAGCCAGAGGAAGGTCCGGAGGGACATGCTGGCATCTCCGGTTGTCCTAGAGAGAGGGCGCTCCCGCTCCAGAGAGGCCTATCAGCAGGTCCGGACGGGCAGCACGGGAAGAGGGAGGAGCGTGTCTGTGGAGAGCAGGAGGAGCAGACAGTCTTCTGAGAACTCCTTAGCAGACATGGATGAGTTGGCCCAGCCTCTCACCTCCAGGTAGACTAACACGTCTCCTGCTCACGGCCACGTGACATACGGGTCTTGGTTTGCGAGTCATGAATTGTGTTTTGTGTGTTTACAGAGGGAGGAAGCAGACGTATAATGGCCCTACAATGGTAAGTGAGGATTTAAAGGTGACATCGGCTTCTACCCTTAGCTCGCCGTCGATTCTAGCCATCTCCATAGCAACGTTGAGTGACTGTTGTGTATCTCTTTAGCCCAGAGGAAGACTTGGGAACAGGAAGCCACTATGCAGCACTCCCACTTACAGGATGCGACCCGAGAAAGGTAAACAATCGATCCCCAAATGAAAGCAGCTGTCAACCAAAGAGTAGATGCCGAGCTATGTATGTTCCTGCCGATCGCTTAACGTTTATCCTGCATGTTTGTACCTGAACCCTGGTATGAAAGTCTGCTGTTCTCTCCTCTCCAGAGAGCTCCTTGGATGCAGGGACCGATCTCACTGAGATTGATGCCAGACTGCAGGCTCTCCAGGACTACATGAGGGACCTGGACACAGGACACTAACACCATGAGCTCTACCAACCTCAGAGACACTAGAAGAGACATGAGGCCTCTCCTCACCTCTGTTGAGCCTGGGACCCAGACACTCCCAAGCATGAGCCCAGCTGTCACAGGGGAACAATGCTCTCTGTCACCTCATGTTAGAGTCCCCGATGGTGATACAGGTAGCCTCCCACTGTGAAGGATATCAAGCCCCTGGTTGTTTGTACTGGGCCTTCAGGACCGATAGATGTTTTTGTACCACAATTTTATGTGTATTTTGACTTTTAAAATAGATTTCCTCTTTTGCACAATATGTGGCTTATGAATGTTAGGCCTGTTGTTTAGTTGTTGTTTTTTTGACATGTTTGAGTCTGTAAATAATATAACTTTATTTTAATCATTTTGGGGGTGTTCTGTTTTTTGTATTTTTTAAAGGTTCCTGTTTTTGATAATGAAACGTGTCTCTTCATTTCTCACAGCTCTTATCAGTCTGCATCAATAGAACAGTTTTACCAGGTGTGTGTATGCCTTTACCTCTTACATGAATGTTAAACTGTCCCTAAACCATCACTGCCCCCCACAAGGCAAACGGGGTAGAGGACGACCCAAAAACACCTGGAGAAGGAGCACAGAGCAGGAATTTTAAAAGAAGGGGCTGATGTGGAAACAGCTGGAGAGGATGGCTCAAGACAGACGAGGGTGGAAACAATTCATCAATGGCTTATGTTCCGTGAGGAATATAAAGGCCTAAAAAAATAAAAAACACATCACTCATCTCTAGTGTTTTGTATTGATGGTAGACAGGAGCTGAGGTGTGAGATCTAGTCTACTAAACTGAGAAGAAGCTTGTATGTACTATACCACCAACACATCTTCAGTGCTGGTCTCTGACGTCTGGAAGACGACAGACCCCTTGCTACTAGAATGCTGTGTCGAGAACATTTTCCAGTTGCAAGAATGATGAGGCCTACGAGTAAAGAGTATTAGGAAGCTATACTCAACTCAGTATAATTCATTCCTATTCTGCTCTGTAGGATTCAGATTATGATGTGCTCTCTCATCAGCGAACACCGCTGAGACACAGATTGGCTTCAGGACTGACTGCATGTATGTAGTTCTCTCAGTTCGTTGAGCTGAAGGTTTTCCCTCGGGCTGTGAGTAGGGAACAGCTGCCTCTCCAGCTGGCTGAGTCTCATTAATGAACAGTCACGACCTCCTCGTGGACTTTGCTCTCCTGGGAACATCTGGGCTCCATTCCCAGCTGCTCATCTCTGGCCTGATCTACTGAGAGGTTTGTACACACTATATTTACTCTTAATACTTAAATTACATATTTATTTAGCATACGCTTTCATACAAAGTAAGTACAAGTCATGTATATAGAGAATACAGTAGAAGATGAAGGATCAGAAGTGCAGAGTTCTAGTTAACAGTAACAGTGCAGTGGTCAGACTTAAGGACCGGTCTGTATTTACTATCCACATTGTATAGTAACATCTCAGCTACCAGTGACCAAGACTGAAAATTGCAAGACTTGTGTCTTGAGATTTAAGACATATTTGTCTTATGTGGAATGGTTCCTGTGAGATGTTGCCCCTTATTTGGGCACTGACATACACAGGAGTCAAAATAGGGGTAGAGTGCCTTTTTGGGGCAGATTTATTAACTATTCTCTAAATGATTTGCTTACAATGTTTAATTAATATTTGAAAAGTAAAATTGTGAAATATTTTATATGCTATAAAATAGTGTTCTAACGCAAATTAGGACACCTGTGCTTTTTCTGAAAGGGGCAAATTTGCTTATTGCATTTCCAGCAGTTTTGGAGAGGGTGAGGTCCGGTGGAAGACGCCTGACGACAAATACATCCTGACCCTTCCTCTGCCCTTCTCTTCGTTTTAATCTGACGCCGCAGCTTGTGGCGGGTCTCATCATCAATGCAGCAAGCAATATCCACAACTTCAATCCTGGCCGGATCCCACACACAGTCTTCTTCACGTCCTGACTTGATGGAAGTGATTCCACTATTGGGAGGCACCCAGGCACAATCATACTCCACATGCCATGTTTTCTGGAGTGGATGGTTATCGCAGTCAATTTTCTTTACTTTGCCCACCCTCACACTTAATTTGAACACCACGGCATCTTTTCTGTCACTGAGTTGCGGGTAGCACTTTGCCTTATCGATGTTGCGACTCACGTAGACACCCGCTCCCAACAGTCCATCTCGGGACCGTTGAAAACCGTTGTCGATTATATCCTCAGCATATTTCAGATATGTACCGTGAAACATGGTGTACACGCGCCCTGATGTGGGCTCCTGAGCAGTACGCAGTCCCCTCTTCTCTTCCACCGCTTCCCAACCGGAGAAATTGATTTCCATCTCGACAAACTTACACCAAGACGATATTTCTGTGGGCAACATAGTAAACAAAAGTGATCAATATTGCCTTGATAAAGCTTAACACTCCTGACACTCCCTTTATATAGAAAGTTTAGCATTATATGTGGTTTTTATAACAACACTCACCTGTTGAGGGGCAGGATATGCTATGTTTTACTTTCACTTTTGATTCTCACGATGGGACTTAACTTTCATTTGTGGTTACGTTTTTAAAGTCGCATTACCCTATATGGGCTAATCAACATGCATAGAAAATAACATTTCACACGCTGCCTTAGTACATGACTTGTGGTAGGCCTAATTGCTTCTAAGATAAATGAATTAATAGGTCAACACGCTCTACAATTAAGGAGATTTGGCTAAATCTTGGCATAATGTAGGGTAGGCTAGTTTACCGGTGACCCACACATGGTCTGTAACTGTCCCATTTGGGAGTTGAACAAAATGATCATTGGATGTAGGCCAGGCCTATGTGTGTTTATATATAGGCCTATAGATATACCCAAGCTAGATTGGCAGACACACTCCAAAGCTTAGCAATGAAGGTTTGGCGAAGGTGTAGAAAGCTTGTGGGCGCTTCGCGTCCTGCAAGCGCAATAAGTGCACCTGCAGGAGCAGGACCATGTTATTATGTAGGCCTATACATTCGCGACGGACCGGAGCCTTGCCCGTCCCACCTGAAGAGGGCAGCAAAACATCGTTGTAGCGTCCGGCACATGAATCGGAAAGGAAGAAGAAGAAAGCAGGACGGAAGGCGGCTTGTTGAATTCTTGAATAACGGGAGCATCTCAGTTGCGCAACCAACCTATCCGTGCTCATGACCTTGCCAAAGTAGTACCATCATGGCTTGCGCAGTTAGGAAGACCAGCCTGTGTATTAGAGGCGTTAAACGTAAGTTTAAAATTGAGCATCATTTATGTGTTTAGCAAACAGATCATTTCCCACAATAGCCCAATACATTTGTGTCGTGAACGAAGTGTCAAATGGGACAGCTACTGTAGAAATACAATTTTGCCACTCATCCCTTTTTGTTTGTTGTTTGTTTTGAGTGTCTGAAGTCATTGTTTCTAAGCATATTGTTTATTTTCCTCCTCAGCTCTGTGTCTGAACTCCCTCTTGTCTCGAGGACTGGTGGTGGCGAGCAGAAAGAGATGGGATGAAGAACCGCACAGACTCGCGACAGTGAGACGTTCCGTCACAACCCACTCAGGTAAATAGTGCGCCTGTTTGTTTTGGATTAAAACATATTGTGTGCTTGCGTATAGGCCTATGGGAATGCCAGAAAAAGACCAGCACTAAACTCGTTCTTGTATTTATAACACTTAGCAGCTGCTTTGGTCTCCAAGGCTGCATCCACGCACTGGACGAGTGAAAGAGTAGTCAGCGTCGTGTTACTGGGAATGGCCCCCGCAGCTTACCTGTACCCGGGCGCAGTGTTGGACTTCTCCGTTGCAACAGCACTTACTCTCCATGGTCACTGGTAGGTCAGCATCTATCTTGGTTTCCATAGGAGGAGAACATAGCTTACAACGGGTTAAAGAAGAGGATATGCTATAAACCTGTCTGAATGTGTCCCATACTTGCTAATGACTATAATCATCACCTATATGCTTTGGGTTAACCACTGAACTAACCACTTGACTTTCCACCAACCAATGAAATTCTCAGAAATGCATGTCTGGGCCTTGATGATCTGATATTCTTAATAAATAGGCCTACACTATTTGTATTTTGCTAAGGATAAATATGTCTGCTAAATGAATAAATGGTCTAAAGATGTTATGTTGTACTTATGGACTGTGTGTCCAAAAGTCTAAAAGCTTCTGATCAGTGAAAAGCTGTGGAGTAAAAATGACCTCATGTTTCCATCCTGGTGGTTCACAGGGGGGTCGGCCAGGTAGTAACAGACTATGTCCACGGTGACCTGAAGATCAAGCTGGCCAAAAGCGTTCTGTTTGTCACTTCCATGGTGACCTTCGCTGGTCTGTGCTACTTCAACTACAACGATGTGGGCCTCTGCAGAGCAGTGGCCCTGCTCTGGGGTCTGTAGGCATGACTGACAGAGGAAATAACATTATTCACTGCCTGGACCAATATACCTGGACCTGTGTTCAGACTCAAGGGAAGGGGGGGAGGGGTAATATTGTTTGCAATGTCTGTATGTTTTGTTTCAAAATTGCCCTCAAATAATGCACAGTATGTGCCAATAACAAAGCTTTGAGCATCTGTGTACATAAAAGATATAGAATAATCAATTTTTGAAATAATCTAGATATAATAATCAATTTTGTTCTTGTCGAGACACGCTTGCATCTGTCAAAAAGCGGGGGAAGTGCACATATTGTAGATTAGTTTCCTGTATAGGCCTGTAGTTAAGGTAAAGAAGTGGAGATTATCAAGCATTTCCTTTGTTGAGTTTGTAGTGACACTGATTGCTGTCAACCTGTGAACAAAAATAACTTTGGCCTCTGATCATGCTGCTTCTGAATGATAATTATTTATGTAAATAATAAAAGATGAATGAAGGAATTTCTAAAACCAAATACAGGCCATGCATGAATCAGATCTGAATCACTTTACTGTTGCCTCAATGTCAAATAAAAATGTAGTAATTGCATGGCTTTAATAACTTGGATTGGATTGTTCATTTTGTTTGTTAAAGCTCTGTGAATCTGGACACCAGTGAAAATTGATAGCTTTGTGGGAAAACAAAAATATGCATAGCGTAAATGACAAACTATTATTGTACCATATGACTATGACTGTTACAATTATGCTGTAAGTAGACTATAACATGTAAAATACATTTAAACATTTAAAATAGGATAGTAGCCTACAGCAAGCCATCTTAAGCCTAACACACCCTAGTTAAAAAAATAATATTTGTTCGTTACTGTAAATAATTATGTAGCCTACAGTAGATATGTTTTGTAAGATGTGTTGGGTTAAAATGACCACAAAGGATTTTAAATGTGTAGACTACTAGTAGTATAATTCTGTAGGTTACTTGAAAATGTGCTGTTCAATCTGTATCGGGTTTCAAGTTCATGACGTAACGAGCAGTATAGACTATATAAACATCCCACCAGTGTGAGACGGCAACTTCCTCTATCTTCTAGCCTGTAGAAATCTTTGGTCAGTCATGTCACCTGTGAAAGATGAAATTTCAGGTACGTAGTTTATTTTTTTCATAGGTTTTGTACAACTACTTATACTATTGTTATGATCATCTCCTTATCTCAATCTGCTGTAGCTAAAACACGTTAAGCCTATGTAGCCTAATGTATGCAATATGGAACAAAAAAACATGCGTTGCAAATGCAACATAGAAAGTCCCGCACTAAGCGTTGATACTATGACTATTATATAGCCTACACATATCAACAATAATAACACGCGTCTGCGTAGGCTACACCAACATTCACTGTCAGAAAATATTCGTTTTAATATCTTCGTTTCTTGACGTAGCATACTGTAACATTGACCATGTCAGAAGATTAACTTTTGAAATAGACTAGGCGATTAAGGCTTATTTAGGATTCACATTTCAGAAAAATATATACTTGGAAACGTAGCTGTCACCGCAATTGCATTGATCGAGCCGATGGCTTTTAGGATAGTAAACCGATCCCTTGAGGTAACGCCTTGTAAACACCGCGTACGTAGATTAACCCTGTGCTGTACCGAGGGTTAACAGCAGTATCCCGTGATAGTAGAAGTTTGGTGAAAGTTTGGTGAAATAACTTGCACCATTAAACCGTAATGAAGTGTAACCTATATAGCAGTTGTTGTTAAATGGTAGTTGATGCAACCTGCAAACGGTTGTCTGTTGTGCTACAATACAGTTGGTCTGTTACCTACAATGTTGCTTTGGACAAAAGCGTGTTGTAAGTGAATACACCGTAACGTAAATGTCTATCGCACGTCGCGTCCTACTGAAGACACCGAGCCCTCCGGTGGTGCCAAGCATGAGGAGCCAGCCTGTCCGGAGCTGAGGGGGCTGGAGTCCATCGCCCCCCTAGTCCGCTCCGTGGAGGAGACGCTCGAGCCCATAGCTACGGAGGTGCGGGGCAACATCCCCTCCTGGATCTCCGGCAGCCTGCTCAGAAACGGACCTGGGAAGTTTGAGTTCGGAAACCAAAAGTGAGTCGACTCTTCTTTTATGCCCATTTTGGTAAAAAATACTATTAAAAAAAACAACAACAAAAAAACAATAAATGTGTTGTCAAAGTGAGAAAGGGAGTCTTTTCAAAATAAATATCAACCATTGAAAAAAAAAGAAACGTTAAATGACACAAAATGATACCTTTGAGAGCAAAGTGAAATTTGGAAAAACAGGGAAAAGGTGTTAGATATTCAGTGTTGATATCCCTGTTATGGTTTGCCTTCCACAGCTTCAACCACTGGTTTGATGGGATGGCTATGTTGCACCAGTTTAAGATCCAGGACGGTCAGGTGACCTACAAAAGCCGTTTCCTGCAGAGTGACGTCTATAAGAAGAACAGTGAGAAGGATCGCATTGTCGTGTCCGAGTTCGGAACCCTGGCCTTGCCGGACCCTTGCAAAAACTTCTTTCAACGTTTCCTCTCTCGCTTCGAAATGATCCGTGAGTTACTATGTGGGTGAGGGCAGGGTTGAGTAGGGGTGAGTGTTGGGTAGGTAGAGGGCAGGAGGGAGTAGAGGGGGGAGTGTTGGGTAGGTAGAGGGCAGGGGGGAGTAGAGGGGGGAGTGTTGGCTAGGGAGAGGGCAGGGGGGAGTAGAGGGGGGAATGTTGGGTAGGTAGAGGGCAGGGGGGAGTAGAGGGGGGAGTGTTGGGTAGGGAGAGGGCAGGGGGGAGTAGAGGGGGGAGTGTTGGGTAGGGAGAGGGCAGGGGGGAGTAGAGGGGGGAGTGTTGGGTAGGGAGAGGGCAGGGGGGAGTAGAGGGGGGAGTGTTGGGTAGGGAGAGGGCAGGGGGGAGTAGAGGGGGGAGTGTTGGGTAGGGAGAGCGCAGGGGGGAGTAGGGGGGAGTGTTGGGTAGGGTTGAGTAGATGATGTGAGGGGACTCATGTATAAGGCCAGCTTTTAAATCCTTGTTTCTCCTCTTTGATGTTTTTTTGCCTTTCTTAACTTAGAAGCACAAAGTCCCACATTGTGCATATGGATAAGGTGGATGTGTCTGTACTGTACATGCAGTCTTACACTAGTGCTACGGTGGTATTTACCACATTTCATAACATCCCATGTGGAGAGGAAATAGAACAAATTGAAGTCGCAAATAGATAAAATAGATAAATATATCCATGTACTAATACAGCACATAATCCATTTGTAATGGAGCTACAATAGTAATAGTATGACCTATATACTGAGCAGAAACAGAGGAATATCTGTTCTCTCAGATGTTATGAGGTTAGCATCAGTTTAGCTATTAAGTTTAAGTGTTAAAAAAACTATTTACCAGTGCAAATTTCAAAATGCGATTATTTTCAAAAGTGGAAAAACTTTTTGTCAGCACATCAGTGAAAGAAATAGAAAATAAATTTTTTCAAATGAGGAACCACTCTCGTTTCCGTGGTTTCAGCTCTTACATTCAAGTGGAAACGAAGAAAAAGGGAAGAGGCCAAGGAATGTGTCAGGGGAATTCATATTTCAAACATCCATAAACTGAGCTCAGTAACGTAGGATGAGGAGCGTCAGAGACAGGAGGGTGGAGGGGATGGCCTCGCTCCAGAGACAGGAGGGTGGAGGGGATGGCCTCGCTCCAGAGACAGGAGGGTGGAGGGGATGGCCTCGCTCCAGAGACAGGAGGGTGGAGGGGATGGCCCTGCTCCAGAGACAGGAGGGTGGAGGGGATGGCCCCGCTCCAGAGACAGGAGGGTGGAGGGGATGGCCTCGCTCCAGAGACAGGAGGGTGGAGGGGATGGCCCCGCTCCAGAGACAGGAGGGTGGAGGGGATGGCCGCGCTCCAGAGACAGGAGGGTGGAGGGGATGGCCGCGCTCCAGAGACAGGAGGGTGGAGGGGATGGCCCTGCTCCAGGGTTGTGTAATGTGCTTGTGTGTTCACATGGGACGAATCAGGGAGTTGCTACAGCAGACTTGAATTTCCACCATGTGTGCAAGCAGAAAGTAAAAAAAGAAGTTTGTACAAAGTGTACCACAAATGAATTACACACACTTGTAAAATTGAAAAGTTAACTTTGATGTTAAATGTTAACTTGTCTTGTGTAGAGCCTACGGATAATGCGAGCGTGAGCTTTGTCAAGTACAAGGGAGACTACTATGTCAGCACCGAGACCAACTTCATGCACAGAGTGGACCCTGACAGTTTAGAGTCCGTGGAAAAGGTAGACACAAATATTACTAATATGATTTGAAATGCAATTTATTGCTATGTGGTAACATGTTAGAACTATGTCGCTACATGGGAACATGTCATAGCTGTGTAGTAACGTCTTCCCATTCTCTCCAGGTGGACTGGAGCAAGTTCATAGCAGTGAACGGGGCTACGGCCCACCCCCATTATGACCCCGACGGCACCGTGTACAACATGGGGAACTCCTATGGAGCCAAAGGTCAGACCGATCCTCCAGAGAGTTATTATGGCTCAGTTAAAACCGGAGACGCCCTGTCGTTGCACATCGCTGTCTCGCTGGAGTCAGAGTCGAGACTTGGCCGCTTAGAGGGGGTTCTTTGGTGACCTCACAATCTGGCCGGAGCTCTCGCGCTGTTGCCACGACGACCCCCGGGGGAAAAAAAAGCATACGCACGCTCCTCGAGAGAAACACAAACACGGAACTTAAATCGCCATGGAAATGTACAAATACGCCGTGGTTGTCTGTGGAGGATGTAAAGTAGGACGTAAACATGGTAGACACAGTGCGGGCCGCGTTTGACAGGTGTTTATGTGTTTCCAGGCGCCCTGTACAACATCATCTCCGTCCCGCCGGCCAAGAACGACGCCCAGGACACCCTCCATGGGGCGAAAGTGTTGTGCTCCATAGTCCCAGCAAACAAATCCCATCCTTCCTACTATCACAGCTTCGGTAAGCCAGCCATCTCACTGTCGTTACAGACCAGTCCTGGACTCTGACCAGCTAAATGCTGTTCAACTACACATTTCTGATCCTTGATTTTCTGGTGTAGTTTGTAAGATGGGTATATGGCTAAATGAATACAATGTAAATGTCCCACACTGTCCCCGCCCCCAGCAGGGCAGCCCCGGGGTGCGTACCCATGCGTGACTGAATCTCTCTCCTCCCTCAGCCATGTCCCAGAACCACGTGGTGTTCATCGAGCAGCCCATCAAGATGGACCTGCTGAAGATCGTCACCTGCAAGCTGAGGGGCAAGGCTCTGAGCGAGGGCATCTACTGGGACCCCGAGCAGGAGACCGTCTTCCA
Organism: Osmerus mordax; assembly: GCF_038355195.1. Lineage (NCBI taxonomy): Eukaryota > Metazoa > Chordata > Actinopteri > Osmeriformes > Osmeridae > Osmerus > Osmerus mordax. The sequence goes on along the minus strand of NC_090068.1, from coordinate 10,968,954 downwards.
CCTGGTGGACAAGCACACGGGCAAGGTGAGACGTCCACCAGCCTGGTAGTGAGCTAATGAATAAGGTCTAATGTTGTTTGTGTAGACCCTTTTAACAGGCATGTAGGCATGCATGTAGCCGAGTTGATTTGGTTCAGCTCACTCCTCAGTGTAAACACCGCCCACCCACACCATTGAATTTACTTAATTGCTTAATTAAGTAAAGGAAGACTGACAAGAGACCCCATGACACCTGTCACATGACCCCATGACACCTGTCACAAGACGTCACAGATGCCCACAGATCCGCACCGACAGCCCTCCTAACACCTGCCTTGTTTACCCCCCCCCCCACACACACACACACACCTGTCTTCTCCCACATCTCCCACATCTCCCACATCTTCCCCATCTCCCCCCAGGTGAACTCAGTGAAGTACCACACCAAGCCCCTGTCCACCTTCCACCAGATCAACGCCTTCGAGGAGGACGGCTTCTTGGTGCTGGACATGTGCAGCTCTGACAGTGGGGAGGCCATCAACAACTACCTGATCCAGAACCTGCGCCAGTCAGGGGAGGCCTTGGACCAGGTCCGAACACACACACACAAACAAACACACAAACACACACCTACATATGTAATCCCTCACACACACACACCTACATATGTAATCCCTCACACACATACCTAAATATGAATGCTTTAACACAATTTAAATCCTGAGTGTGAGGACTGAGGCGAGGGTGATGTCCCGTGTGTTCTTCAGGTTTACAACAACATGAACAAGGTGTTTCCCCGGAGGTTCGTCTTGCCTCTCAATGTGAGCGCTGACACGCCGTCAGACGAGAATCTCAACACCCGGCCCTCCAGCCTGGCCACCGCCGTGAAAATCAGCAAAGACAAGGTAGCCCTGACATGCGCTTGAGCATTTTAAATATACTTTTTTCTGGCAAATTGTAAAGCCTTTTCACTCTACAAAAAAAGACGAAAACAAATGAACAAAACAGGAGAAAAACGACAACAAAGAGAAACAAAAAAAGGTGTTGGAGATGCTGTTCTCTTCTGTGATGATGAACACACTGGGTTTGAAACCAGAGCTGAACCAATCCCAGCTCTTCACAATTCAAACACAGGAGCTGCATGTTGTACAAAGTTCAGTTTGTCTACAGCCCTGAGCCATATTGACTTCAGTTGGTTAGAGTTTAACATACTGTAGATTGCTAGTTTAGAGTTATTTGGAAAAGGCTATGATCCGTATGCTAAAGGTCACTTATAACATCCCATGAAACACTGGTAACAACGAGAAGTTATTCATTCATCTCCTAACTTCACGGATCAGCCATATAGGGGTGGTCAGATGGCTGAGCGGTTAGGGAATCGGGCTATTAATCAGAAGGTTTCCGGTTTGATCCCAGGCCATGCAAAATGATGTTTTGTCCTTGGGCAAGGCACTTCACCCTACTTGCCTCAGGGGGAATGTCCCTGTACTTACTGTTAGTTGCTCTGGATAAGAGCGTCTGCTAAATGACTAAATGTAAATATAGATTTACATTTAGAAGGGTTTTGTCCAGAGAGTCCTCCAGACTTGAACAGACTGTTGATCGTAGTTATCCAGAAAACGCTGTAATCCGAACACTAAAGGGCTAAGGTGGTAAAGCAGTTTTTTTTTTTTTTTTACAACAAGCGGTTGTTCACCCCTCCCCCCCCCCCCACACACACATCAGGTTTTCTGCCAACACGAGGATCTCCATGGCAACGACCTGTGTGAGTACGGCGGTCTGGAGTTTCCTCAGATCAACTACAGCAGGTGTAACACCCGGCCTTACCGCTTCTTCTACGGCTGTGGCTTCAGACATCTAGTGGGAGACTCCCTCCTCAAGATGGACCTGGAGGACAAGACCTTGAAGGTGGGCCAGCTAACACACACACACACACACACACACATTAAGCCATCGAGGGTGTTAAGAAGTGTTAAATATAGTCAACACGTGTTTTGGTGAACTGGCTACAGTGAATGACATCCTCATGTCAGTGTAGGATATCAGCAGCAGTGTGTGTGTGTGTGCACGTGTGTTTTGCGTGTGTTTTGCGTGTGTGGTGTGTGTGTGGTGTGTGTGTGTGTGTGTGTGTGTGTGTGTGTGTGTCCTCAGGTGTGGTACCAGAAGGGCTTCTTCCCATCAGAGCCGGTGTTTGTCCCGTCCCCTGATGCTGTGGATGAGGATGATGGTGTCATCCTCTCTGTGGTCCTCACTCCTTCAGAGGTAAAGACCAGCTGGCCTGGGCTGGGCTGGCCTGGGCTGGGCTGGGCTGGCCTGGGCTGGCCTGGGCTGGGCTGGCCTGGCCTGGGCTGGCCTGGGCTGGCCTGGGCTGGGCTGGCCTGGCCTGGGCTGGCCTGGGCTGGCCTGGACTGGGCTGGCCTGGGCTGGCCTGGGCTGGGCTGGCCTGGGCTGGGCTGGGCTGGGCTGGCCTGGGCTGGCCTGGGCTGGCCTGGCCTGGGCTGGCCTGGGCTGGCCTGGGCTGGCCTGGGCTGGCCTGGGCTGGCCTGGGCTGGCCTGGGCTTGACTGAAAAACAGCAGCTGTCCAAGTCAGAAAATGCAGACTGTACGGTAGTGATATAACAGAATGTGAAGAATGTAAACAATCCAGATCAGCTGAACTCAGAACAGAACATCATCTCATTAACACAGGTTACAGTCTCATTCCCAGTGTCGACAGGGTTTAATATAATATAATAAAGTTATTCTCGTCCCTCCAGGACAAGGCAACGTTCCTCCTGGTTTTGGATGCAAAGACCTTTGAGGAGTTGGGGAGGGCCGCGGTACCTGTGAATATTCCTTACGGATTCCACGGGACCTTCAATGCAGCTGTTTGAATCTGCATAACACCAGACCACCAGTGCCAACACCCTAACCTCTGACCCCTAACCCTAAACCTACACACCAAGTCCAAACATCTTAACGCTACTCCTGACTCCCAACCCTCTAACCTTGAACCTCCACCCCAGGTCCCAACACCTTAAAGATGCTGTAAAGTGAAATTGAAAATTCGTTTTAAGTTAATAACACCACAGAAGAATGTGTTGTTAACTACCCGTCCAAATTTGAATGGAAAAAAAAGTATGTTAAATTAGACTTTGAAATTGTGAGTCTCTGCTTGAGACTGGGGGGCGTGTCGCCTGAAGGAACTGAAAGCTCCGCCTACTCTAATTTATTGAATTTAGCAACAACAGCAACACTAGCTAAATCAATTGCAGAACAGACCTACCTGCAGTCTCTGAGTGTTTCATGAGTTAATTACTTTGTCTTTGCATTGTACCAGCTGAGTAACAGAATGCAACCGCCTGTGATCTGATAGATAGGTCGCGGTGAGGAAGATAGGTTGGGTTTTTGCCACGCCTATACAAAACCTGAAACGGTCTAACTCCACATTTCAGTGCGACAAAGTTTTCGCGCTTTGAACATGCTTTCAGGAACTCATTTCACACGTATATAATGTAGAGAAGCAAATCATGGAATTTGCTTTACAGCATCTTCAACCTTGCCCCATAACCCTGAACGCTCAGTGTCAACACCCTTTCCAAACTCTAAGGATGTGGGAACAGATGTTCTTGTGTTGGAGGTCTGTACTCATACTTATACTGTGAAGAACAGAGGCTCCGGTTCAAGTATTATGTAACCAAACAGTTACTGTTTATTTTTTAACGTTTGCTAATGTGTTTACATGGTTGCAATTCATTGTAGTATGAATGATGGAATCCAATCTGTAATCAGATGTAATGCCTGACTAACATGAATGTATATTACATAATCAAGCTCTATATCATGCGATGTACTAAAATATGGCCTCTTAATTTGGTATGTATTGTACTTTTGTTTACGTTTTTTGTACTTTTTCCTCTGTTGCCTTGAAATACTGCATATTTTTCCAGTATTTAACCTTTTTTTCTATGAACACAAGTCAACCACTTGTTATTATCTACAAACTGTTATCAATGATTTTTTTATACCAAGTTCTTTCATAGATTTATTATAAAGTTTGATATCCTGATCTTTTTTATAACTTTTATAAGAAAATGATTTGATCTCTCTTGAAAAAACACTTTAAACTTCGTCACCACACATATCAAGTGACAGGACAAGCTCTTTATGATGAAACAGCTTTACAATAGCTTGAATACTGGTGTATCTTTAACCACATTTTACTATTATAGCTTGTCTCTACTGTTTCAGAAATGGCAGTACAGGACCACTGGGGGGCGCTACCCCCCACATTAAATGCAATTCTCAGATGTTTCAAATAAAAGTTTTGTAATTTTATTACGTTTTACTTAAAGACACAAAAGGATCTGATCTTTGTTTTGTGAGACTTTAAAAAACAATCCACGAGTGACTTAGAGTATTATATTGAGCATACCACAGCAGCTGTGCACTCAATTTCTATAATGTCGATTCCAACCATGGGTAATCTCAGAGGATAAAACACAAATGTACAATAAATGTGTGAGGCATACATGCAAACTATGAATTCATAGGTTGTGTGTGAACCACACTGTGTGTGTGTGGTACTGCAAGGATCTCTCTGACAAACAAACCCTCTCAGATTACCCATAATCCCCTACATCAAACACCTCAGGAGTCGTGCTCTCAGAGAGAGGCCTTCAGAGCCCTTCACTCATCGCCATGGATCCCAGAGATCCTGTTTCCTGCCAACAGGCCCGCTTTTATTCTCCACCTGGAATATCTCGGCACACAAACCTGCGTGTGTGCATGTGTGTAATGGCTGTGTGTGAATGTGTGTGTTTGTAGTGTGTGTGTGCAAGTGTGTGTTTGTTTGAGGGGGGGGAGGGGGGGGAAGCGAGACAGAAAAAGGACGACAGAGAGAGCCTGTCTGTTTCACCCACAGTGTCTGACGCCCTTCTGTTGCACTTTGGTTATTTTGAGGCCTCATCCATTAGCGTAGTCTTCAGGCTCGAGGCTGCAGACAGACATCACCACAGAGTGAAGAGATTAGTCAGAGAGCATTGGGTGCGCTACAGTCCTCCAGGCTCAGACAGATGCAGGGAGATGGGAAGACAGGGAGACAGATACATTATTTGTTCCTTTGTCCTATTTTTGAAAGTAAGAATTGGAAAAAAGAAAACTCAGGGAAGCCAGGCTGTAATTTCTTCATCTGCCACTAGAGGTCAGGATAGGGGCAGATAACAGGGCTGGAAAGGTGGTGGAGAAGTACTGCACCTGTTGGAGGAGATCAGTTGGCGACTAAAATAGAAGACACAAAAAAACGTAGAGAAATAGACTGTAAGTAATCACATAAAGGAGGTGGGATTAAACACTGGGGAAACTGTTCCTTGGCTGGCGTACTGTAGATTACTTTGATGTTGAAGTAGTGGTTCAGATAATTCCTTCAAAAATCTAAGAATGTGGTTAAAATATACATAAGAGTGAAGGAGGACATGAATGAGTGGAGAACGGTGTGATTATGGTCCAGTACTTTACACCTTACTGAGAAGAAGCTGGGTCTTTTCTGCAGCTGTGAGGCCATTTCACTTTCATTATGTGTGAATATGGTGTGAATTTAGTGTGAATAGGGTGTGGGTGTGTGTGTGTGCATGTGTGCATGTGTGTGTGAGAGAGTGTCTGTGTCTGTGTGTGTCTGAATTTGGCGTGTGAGTGAATTTGGTGTGTATGTGCCCTGCAAATCCCCACCAAACACCTGCCCTGGCTGCCCCCCACTGCTGCTGCATAGCCACATCAAACGCACCCCGCCACAGAACGGAAGCACAAGTACACAGAGGAGAGAACAAAAGAGAGGGAGAATGGATTGAATGCTTTCTTTCGTAGTTTCTCATAGCCAGTTTAAGCTTCACAGCTCAACCACTTAAGAATGAAAGCTCTAAATCTAGCTATTAACGGTTACCGAATCTTTTATTGCCGGTGAAATTTGCAGGGAGAAGCTGAGATACTGAATGGAGTCGGAGGCTTTCAGATTTTTCGAAGGGCTTTCCTACCTTGGCTGAACATAGACTGCAAAGACACACACACATTTGTAAAACAGATATTGTAGTATTTCTTCAGCAATCAAGCTATATATATATGTATGGTCTCTTAACTGAGCTGTAGGGAAAACAAATTAAATCCTAAATTTGATGCAGCTATTACAGGCATGGACAGACCCACCTGACTTGCTGGGACCGACTTTGGTCAAGGTCAACCTGTGCACCATGACAAACCAGAAGAACCCAGAGCGTTGATAGAAACTGTAACGCTACCAAATGAGATGACTGACTAGTACAGCTTCTCTTCCCTCTACTCCCTCTGGGCCCGCTGCAGTTTAGACAAATGAATCGGCAAAAAATGAACTAAATTAGCCAGAAACACATGACCGTCTAATTCTCAAATTTTTACGTCTGTGTATGTTTGTTCACTGTATCCTCATGACTGGGCTCATGTCTCCTGTGAGGGTTCCATTTAGTCGACCAGATGCATGTGTGTGTGAGTGATTATGAGTGTCTGTGGCTGAGTGTGTATGTCTGCACGTTTGTGTATGTATGGTTGTGTGTCTGTATCAATGTGTGCGTGTATGTGTGTGGCCTATATTCTTGAGTTAGTATGTGTGTGTGTGTGTGTGTGTGAGAGAGAGAGATAGAGAGAGAGAGACAGAGAGAGATAGAGAGAGAGAGAGACAGAGAGAGAAAGAGAGAGAGAGAGTATGTAACTAAATCCTCATACTCCTGCTAGCACATGGCCAGACCTATGCCAGTAAGAACGAGAAGAGTCTTTTCTGACTCATATTTTCATACTGTATAAGATCGACTGTACAAGCATGTACACGCTTATAGCTACACTCAGACACTCCCACATACTCAGTCCCCACCATGGTCTTTCAATACATCTACTCTGTGATTCACGTTAACCCATAAAACATGTCTGACATATTAATCAGGTTCCTGTGCAGTCTGCTCCACTGTCACGAGAGGAGGGCTCTCATTGGGCCTTCGTAGCTTCCTAGCAGCCAATGAGAGCAGGCTGCAACTCTTCTCTCCTAGCAACAAGACTCCTTTTCTCTCTAAGCAGCGCAGTGAGCAAACCGACACCCATAATATTACGACATGAATAATGGCAACTTAACAGCTTTGTAGCGGGGGGCAGGGAAGCAACAAGCCCCCCCCCCCCACTCACACACACTATAGTCTCTCTCCCTCTTCCTTTTTTCCTCTCTCTACCTCCCCCTCTCTGCCGCCCTCCCTGTTTCCCTCTCTCTCCCTTTTTCTTTCTCTCTGCCTTCCTCTTTCTGTCTCTTTCCCTCCTTCTCTCCCTCTGCATCCCTCTCTCCATCTTGGCTGCCTCTCTGTCTCTCCGAGTGCATTCAGTCCACTCCTGTTTCACTGTCTTAAAGGAACAGCCCTGCATATTTAAATCCGGTCTGCACAGGGGAATTGTGGGTAATGGTGTGCACTCGTTGACCTCCCCGCGCTGTGCCTGGGCCCCCTCCACACACACACACACACACAGACACACACACACAGACACACACTCTCTCTCCCGGGGGGGAGACAAGGCACACACACACACACACACCCTCCATTTGCAGCTCCACTGGCTCCACATCCAGCTTCCTACGGTCGCCTCACCAACATGTCAGAGTAAAGACGTAGCGACAGAAAAGAAACAAGCAGCTACAGGCTAAGGTACTTTGATTCTTCTCACTAAACCCTTCTGGTTCAAGTCCAACTGCACCTGCTGAAAATTCTTGTTATCATCAAACTGTCCACATTCAGTGATATGTTTATTTAATGTTTTATATAAAAATCCCTCATGTGAACATTTGTACAGGACAACCATATATGACAGCACAGCTGTGAAACTTAAACCCAAGCAGATTTGAGCTTTAAAACACGCAAAGCACTTACAGGATGATGGCAGGCTCCTACAGTACGCCTCACATTGATTTCTAATCAAGACAACCCTTAAATAAGGTCTGTAAACAGCAAGGAGAAGCAGAGAGTAGCCACAGAGTCTGGCCCATGGCAGACTCTGTCCTTCTTCTGCTGTTCTAGAATGTTCTACAGAACCTGTTGCCAGGCTACAGCAGACCACTTAAATCACTGTAAATTGTCTTTCTGCTCCCCCTTCCCAGCTAGGGGGAGGGAGGGGATGGGATGGGGGGGGGGGGGGGGGGGGGGGGGGGGTTATGGGGTTCACACACACAGGATGTCATCACGTGATCTTGTGCATTGGCTTGTGAATCAACCAGTGCCAATATGAAAGTGTGAGTGTGACTGTCAGAGGGTCTTTTACACCTCCCCAGAAGCCGGTGTGTGAAGTCTCGGTGTATTCCCTGTAGCCTACCATATGTTATACCAGGAGCTGCCAAACTGCTAGCGCTCATACCACAGTCCTACAGCCAAGCCAGCACTCGCCCCACAGACCTGCAGAAAATCTAGCGTTCAAGCTAGCATAGTCAAGCTAGCACTCTCCTCCTAACACAGTGCTACAGCCTAGCTAGCACTCATGCCACTGTCCTACAGCCAAGCTAGCTATCTCCTCCTTTCACAGTCCTACAGTCAAGCTAGTGTTCAAGCTAGCACAACAAAGCTAGCACTTTTCCACCACAGTTCTACAGCAAAGCTAGCTCTCTTCTCTTACTACAGTCCTACTGTAAAGCCTAGCTTGGTCTCATACCACCGTCCTGTAGCAAGCTAGCACATCCTTCTGTAGCAAAGTGCTACAGCCTTGCTTGTTAGAAACATTCCTTCCATTTCTGGAAGTTCAGCAACCGTACCTACAGCCAAGGCGAACACTCGAAATGGCCGAGGGGTCAAAATGGCCGCTTTCCTAATATGTTTCCCCTTGCAGGTTTGTTCTCTGCTGTCCTGGCTGGGGAAGCTGGTGTGCTGGGCGGGTGGCTTGTCTCCTATCTGTGTGAAAGGAGCCAGTGTAGCACTGAAAGCCAGGTGTTTCCTGAGCCCTAGGCCTCAGTGTCAGTGACAATGCCCTGGCTGGGACAAAGACACCATTGAGAGGCCAGTCTAGGGCCTGGGACCGACGTATAGGCTTACACACTTTGTCTAGTAAAAGTCTCGGACGCTAGATATCAGAGAACAGACTTCCCTGGTTCGTAATGGGTTGGTCAACGCTGTAATTAGAAAGTAGGTGTTACGGTGTCTACAAGGGTTACGTGTCGATGTGGGTGGAGACTGAGAGTTGTAAGAGGAGTATGCCAAGGGAGTTTTAGGAGGATCATCAACTGTCTCCTGTACCCACAATCCTCGTCAGCCCCATCTCTCCAGACTGACCAGTCTGACTGGGCGGCCGACCCCCTCCACTGTCTTCGCTCCCTCTCCACCCACCCTCCGAACAAGGCTTGTCATCTCCTCGGCTGTCAATGAGCCGAGACAAGGAAGAGGCTTTCCCTTTGAAGCGCGCTCCCTCCTGGCCCGCTGGCCCCGCCCCCCTGTCTGCCAGATCAGACCGTTACAGTCCGCCCTCCTCCGCTCTGCGCCCACGCTCAACCTCAGTTGACCCCCCCGCCCCTCTGCCCCTCCACCCCGTCTCTCTCCCTTCCCCCTGCCTCCGCCCCCCTCTGCCCCGCCCCTCTCATCCTCCACCTTTCCCCCTCCCTTACTCTCTCCCCCTCAGCTCTCTCTCCCCTCCCTCACCCACCCGCTGCCCTTCAACTCTGACACCCCCCCCCCCCCTCCCAACCGCTGGAGGTTTAATATTCCATGGCCCCGTGCGCCCTCAGACGTGGTGGAGGGGCGTTAACGCGAGCTGACACCCCAGATTAGCGGCAGACATCAGGAATGCCGCGGCGCTTTTGAGCCACGTGGACGCCGGCCAAAAGAGCCCCAGGACGGAGGGATCGCCGAGGAGACCTGGGAAACAGGGAGACCTCCTGGACCATGGAGACGCACCACTCTCACACACACACACACACGTCACACACAGACTCACACACAGAGTCAAACACGGCACCCCAGACACCCCAGACTATGTGGAGTCTGACTCTGCGGTCAGGTTGAGAGGTTTCTGGGTGACACCTGAGGCTCAGCAGGTCAGTTCCACTTCAGTCGTTTCAGCAGCAGTCTCTCTGCCATCTAGAGGACCCCCCCCCCCCCCCCGCCTCTCTGTCATGCTTTGTTTCACCAGCCACAGTGGTGTGAAAGTGAGGGGCAGCTCCTCTGTCTCTAATCCCAGAGCTCTGCAGTCCGTCTGACGGGCTTGAAGGAGGGGTAAGAGGGTGTATGAGAACCTCTTCACATAGGGGTTGGGAGGGTTTGGGGGGGTAGGGGGGTGTGGGCCACCCTGCTGCCTCAGACACCTGGCGTTTTGTTGGTAGTCAGGGTTGCCGTGGTAACTCAAAAGACTTACCTTGGTCCCTCGGCCAAAGGATTGTTGGCCACCGTTGGTGCACATGACTGGGCTCTGTGTGTGTGTGTGCGTGCCGCGGAAAATGTGGAGGGGGGCCATCACACTTACAAAGGTTTAAGTACTGACTACGATTTTTTCACTAAAGTTAAAGTAAAGAGGTATGGGCTCTGACATATACAAGTAAAAAGTTGCCATTACTACTACCTGTTTTTGTGTCACGCTTAGGGTTGCCAACTTTGTCACTATAAAATATGGGACAAAAGGTGGCAAGGTATTGTGCAGGTGTAGGTTTTGTATTGTTTTATGCCATTTGTTATAATGATAGCTTATTGGCAAATTGGCGCATTTACTTAACCTATACTGATGCGCGTGGGTGGGTTGTGATTGGATGATGACAGGTGTCGGGATCATTCTCAAGTGCTGTGATCAGCACTGCTGCTGTTGCTGTTGTAACAGTCAGTGGTTAGATCAGTGTAACAGTCCATAAATGGGACATGGGAGGTCACACATGGGACAAATCAATTAGGTCCAATATAAGGGACGTCCCGGCTAATACGAGACAGCTTGCAACCCTAGTCACCCTGGTAACTGGAATTCACATCATATTAATACATGAATACAAAAAGACACTATGGACATGCGGCGCATTTGCCAGGAATCCTTTTTGACACCGACAAAGGAATGTCTATATTCTAAGTCATGTCGGCATTGCTAACTCCAGAAGAATATTCAACCAGGAGAGAGGAGGAGGCGAAAAGGGGAGAGATGAGAAGAGGAGAGGAGGAAGAGGAGGAAGAGGAAGAGGAAGAGGAGGAAGAGGAGGAAAAAAGAGAAGAGCGGAGATGAAAGAGGAAAGGATGAAGAAACAAGAGAAGAAAGGAGAGAAGGAATGAGACATGAGAGGAGAGAGGAGAGGTGGAGACAAACGGGCGATCGTGGATAGATAGGCAAAGGAGGGACGTGTAGATGAAAAGCTACAGTAGAGAAGTGAAGGGAGTGCTAAAAGGGATGAGAAAAAGAGGGGTGCGCACTGAAGTGTTAAGGAGGTGTGAAGGAGGCGGGGTGAAGGAGAACAGAGGGTGGAGAGGAGGTGGAGGAGGTGGAGGAGGTGGGGGAGTTGGAGGAGGTGGGGGAGGGAGAGAAGAGATGAGGGGAGGGGAGAGGGGAGGGGAGAGGCGGGTTTTGGAGCGTAATAAAAAGAGAAGGCAGCGGAGTTAAACTGGATGGAAGGAGGAAGAGAAAAGAAAGGGAGAGAGAGAGATAGAGATAGATATATAGATAGAGAGAGAGACAGGGAGCGAGAGAGAGAGAGGCCCTCTGAGTAAAGGGGCCAGAGAGAGGAGAGTTTGGAGGTGGGAGAGATGGGGGAATCAGAGACAGGGTGAAGAAATTGAGAGAGAAAAAAAATAGTATTTCTTCTGTGCAAAGAGAAAACCAGACAAGACTGGCCTGGCTAGACCACTGTGGAGGGTTTGGTTACTACTGGAGTTCTGTTCTGTTACTAAGATACTCCAGCTGACATCACATGACTGTTGCCCTTCAGATATTTTCCTGAGGACCAAAAAAATAGTTTTCGAAATGTAAAAATGTTATATGTAACAGAGGTGCTTGGGGTTGGCTTGTAAACATATGTTAAGAAAAAGAACACGCTTTCTTATTTGTTATAGTTACGCGTCTATTCAACTTAATGAACTAAATTGAATTACACGGCTATTCCTGAGGTTGTTCACAGTTGTGACATCATTAGAATGCCCAAGACAAACTTCATTTAGGCACAATAAATAAACAATAAAAAATTTAAATTAAAAAAGAGTAATATTTTTGGAATGTTGATAGCCCAAAACCAGTGTCCACGGGGGGGAATAATTAATATAATGTAAATGTAATACAAAGGAGCTGGTTCACTTAAAGGTACAGACTGTAACTTTGCTATGAAGAAGGGTTTGAATACATATATGTTTACATGTGTATAATGATAATAATAATAATTCTATGATGAGCTGGAGTTCTGCCTTCCTGTTTGTCTTTCCCCTGATACTTCCCAGAGCTCCACATCTGGGTCTAAACAACACGTAACTCTGCTTAGTTTGACATCAATAGCCTGTTATATGTGAGCAGCCAGACTGTAGGGTTCCAACAGTACCAGGGGCTGGGGCACAGTGCGGTTTGGTCACCATCATCATCACCATGCTACAATCTCCCATCAGTGCAGTTCCCTGTGTCTGTCTGTCACTGGTTATGCTTGATGAAACTCTCCGTCGTTTTTTTATTTGAAATATACACTCTGTGTGTTTGTGTCATGTTTTACATTTTGTAACATCAATAAGATAGATCTGGTCCTAATGAATAAGAGAGGGGTCCTGGTCCTGGACAGGACCTTAGGGTGGGATTCTGTTCATGTGCCAAGACAGAACACTGAGCCCGCTCCCTTTCCCTGTTTCTGTCTCCATGGTGAGCACACACACACACACATACTCATGCACACACATACAAACATGCACACACACACACACACGCACATGCACAGACACACACACACAGACACACACACGCACAGACACACACAGACACACACACAGACACACACAGAAGCTTGGCAGCAGGGAGAGTACTCTATAGCTCTGTGCTCTGGTCTGTCTGCTAAAGGATTAAGGAGCTGTGAAGACCTCCCCACTCTCCCTCTGAAACACAGGGCTTTGAAGAGACCCTGCTTTTACTGGCCATGAATAGTGTGTGTGTGTGTACGTGCGTGCGTGTGTGTGTTCCCTGAAGGATTGCGAGAACAGGGGACAAAAGTATCCACCCTCAAACTGGAATCCAGCAATTTATTGAAAATGTACTTGAAAACAAAGAAATATCGACAGAGGGGAATATTTTGAATAATTAAAACATTCGTTATGTATTATGTATGTGGTATTATGTACCAAGGAAACATTCTAGTGTTTTTCATCAATGGAAATTTATCAATGTGTGTTTGAAGACTTCAGTTCTTACCAGTTACTGTAATATAGAATCTCTTCCACATCATATTACACATCTTCATTTCCTTCAAATCATTCTCTGTTAAACGGAAAGACTGAATAAAACATTTAGACAGTCATGTAATTACGTTGTTAAGAGGAATCCTTCATGAGAGACGGCAACAATAAAATATAAATATTTTATGACATAAAACATGACAACAACATGAGCCACATTCTTCTTTCTCTGGGGTAGAATGTGACAACAGCTCCATTTGAACAGTAAGGCAGGCCTCAGGTACAGACTGTTCTAGACTGACACACACACACACACACACACACTTGGGGACAAACTGTTCTGTGCCAGGGAACCTGCCTTAAAAGGTCCCTCCTATCTCCCTCTCTCCTCTGGACATAATGAGACTCTTGAAAGAGGAGGAAGAAGGAGAGGAAGGAGAGGGAGACGAGGGGAGGGGGAGCAGTGGGAAGAAAGGGAGGATAGGAGTGAGGGAAGGAGGGAAGGAGTGAGGGAAGGAGGAAAGGAGTCCACAACATATTTAACACTGCTAACCTTCTCTTTAAACATACACACACGCACAATGGCACAAACAATGGCACACACATGCACACACACGCATGCACACACACAGGTTAAAAAAAAATCGGTATAACCCCATCTTCCCAATTACACAACAATCAAAGTACAAATTCAAAACAAAATATCAGTTTGCATTCCTGAGTATCCCAGATCTTCTGGCTGAGCGGAGGTCTTTTCTCTGAGAGCTGAAACGTTAGATACTGTTAGTTAGGAAGGCCTGGAAGGCTGGGTTCAGCTCTGCTAGCTCCATTACCAGGCCCGGCTCCAACAATATTCCTATACATGATATTTTAATGACAAGTAAAATAGGAGGCTATGCACACGTACCACACACACACCTACACACCACACACACACATACCTACACACCACACACATACACCCACACACACATATATACCTACACACCACACACACGTACCTACACACCACACACACACACACACACACACACATACACAAACCTACACACCACACACACACATACCTAAACACCACACACAAACAGGTATTAATAGTACCTTTATGGAACAGAGGAGAGGCAACAGAAACGATGATGTCATCATCCCTGGACAGAACACGCCTCCATGCTGGGTACTTTACCATGCTGTCAAAACACACTGACTCAAAACCAAGCAGAATTAGAGAGAGACAGACATGAAAGCAAAACACTGTGACTCAAAAATAAGCAGATCCGAACATGAAAACAGACTAACTCCCATCCTCTCAAAAGTCCCTAAAATCATTCTGGGAAGAGAACACACACACCACATATACACACTGCACACATCATACATACACACACCACATATACACACTGCACACACACACATCATACACAGACACTCACTCAGCCTGCCTCACACACACATGGATGGTACACACACACACACACACACACACACACACACAACCATAATATGCACACCATACACAAATAGGAACAGTCCAGCTCCTATGACATACATAAGTTAAATCCTCTGATAGGGTTCATGACAGGATTATATACTACGGAGAGGAGGAACAACAACAAATAGCCCTCTCTACCTACCCCCCTCTACTTCCCCCTCTGCCTCCCCTTCCTCCTCTCTACCTACCCCCCTCTACCTCCCCCTCTGCCTCCCCCTCCTCCTCTCTGCCTACCCCCCTCTACATCCCCCTCTACCTCCCCCTCTGCCTCCCCCTCCTCCTCTCTACCTCCCCCTCCTCCTCTCTGCCTCCCCCTCTACCTCCCCCTCCTCCTCTCTGCCTCCCCCTCTACCTCCCCCTCCTCCTCTCTGCCTCCCCCTCTGCCTCTCCCTCCCCCTCTCTGCCTCCCCCTCTACCTCCCCCTCCTCCTCTCTGCCTCCCCCTCTACCTCCCCCTTCTCCTCATTGCCCCTCCCCCTCTTTCCCTCCCTCCTCCCCCTCCCTCCAACATATCTTCACACTGCACTTCATCCCCTGTATAAAGGACTGGTCTGTATACACACATGGATTCTACACACACGCACACACACGCACACACACATGCACACACACAGCGTAGAAACACAGTTAAAGTGAAGATCGTGATCCATGTCTTGTATTCATCATCCCCCATTGTTTGATTTGATCGACTGACATGGATGCAGCTGGTACCTCTCTGTCACAAACAAACTGACCTGGTAGCTTCAGTCTCCGTGGTTACGCCAGGACAGCCCCACAGCAGGTTGTGGACGGGGCTCTGAGAGCTGTAGGATCCGGTGCCGTCACAGTATAGGAGATCTACGCACCCTAGTGATCACACACACGCACACACACAACCACGAACAGAGTCAGGCTTGTGCACCAACACAGAAGCCATCTTTGATGTCTGCCTAGCGTTTCAGGGACCTCCCCGCTCTAATAAGCTTAAATGTTGGGAGCGGTCAGAGCTGCCCCTCCACCGCTCTCTAATCCCTCCTTTGATGGTACGTGAAGCAGGGAAGCAGGGAGATCCATTGAGACCCTGGAAGTCTGCTGGGAAACGAGACAGGACAACCTGCAACACTGGGAAGAGCATCAGACACTTTTCTCTTTACACCCATCTATTATCTCTTTCTCTCTGTCTCTGTCTCAGTTTCTCTCTGTCTCTCTCTCTCACAGACACATGCATGTGTGCATGCAATCGCACACCCAATATATCACATCACACAAGCAAAAACACACACGAAAAAAACATTCAATATTCCACCATCAATCAAATGGACACACACACACAGACACAGACAGACACAGTAGTGAGATAAGACCCACTCTTGATCACTAGTGTTTGGTCTGAGAGCAGCTGTGGGGGCAGGGATGTGACAATGTCAACAGACCATCCAACAGAATCCACCTGCTCCCACTAGCCCTGACCCTGGATCAGTATCCAGCCCTGCTAGACAGCAGTCTGGGCTGCCTGGCCTCTGCTAAGGCCGGTCCCAGATCAGCCAGTCAGATCCCCCAGGGCATCTTGGGTTATACCTGGTTACAGCCTGTTACACCTGGTTACAGCCTGTTACACCTGGTTATAGCCTATTACACTGGTTACAGCCTGTTACACCTGGTTACAGCCTCTTACACCTGGTTATAGCCTATTACACCTGGTTACAGCCTGTTACACCTGGTTACAGCCTGTTACACTGGTTACAGTGTAACCGGTGTGTTACTGGTGTAAAAGGTGAGTTACGGTGTGATAGGTGAGTTACAGGTGTGTTCTAGGTGTAACCGGTGTGTTACAGGTGTAGGAGGTGGGTTCCAGGTATAATAAATGGGCTACAGGTGTGACAGAACAGACCTTTGTGAGCCTGCCAGAGACTCCTAGATAAAGATCATCAGATTAGATGATATGAGTCCTGGTTAAGGCACATGTTTTTCTCAGGTCTACAGTTTCCACCCCAATCTCTTCAGATCCCTTTCTAAGAGGGACACAGAGAGGGAGAGAGAAAAAGAGAGAGGGACTGTTAGAGAGAGGATGAGAGACAGAGAGGGAGAGAATGTTAGGCAGAGGTAGAGAGAGTGAGTGAGAGAAAGAGAAAGAAAGAAATTAAGAAAGAGTGAGAGTAATGTACAGAGGGAGAGTGAGAGGAAGAGAGGGAGAGAGGGTAGTGATGATGGAGGGAGGGAGGGAGGGAGGGAGGGAGGGAGAGAAAGAGTGTCATTTACCCACTTGAAAAAAAGAGAAAATCACATACAGGGCTCCTGTCTGGTTTCCATGGCAACCTGAAGGCTATTATCGTACCTTGCCATTCATTATGAAAGGACTTTGGTGGACAGAGAGAGAGAGAGGGAGAGAGAGAGAGGGGGGCAGAGAGGGAGGGAGGGAAGGGGAGGAGGGGATGGAGAAAGGGGGGTGCATTCTCCTTGTTTACAGCTGAGAGAAGAGAGGGAGAGAAGAGAGGGGCTGAAGAGAGGAGGAGGGGGGGAGGGGGGGCAAAGAGAGGAGGGGGTGAACAGGTTGGCTTTTGTGCTCCTTCTTCTCTTTGATTTGATCACTGGCCCAGTTAGATGCAGCTCAACACTAAAATGACCATGAATCGATCTCCCTCCCTCCCTCCCTCCCTCCCTCGCTCCTACCCAAGGCCAAGGCTACACAACCAGGACAGAGCAGCATGCATTGAGAAGTATACATCTCAGCTGACACGTGGGTTGTGAGTGTGAGAGAAAAACATATCGAGGGAAAGAGAGAGCGAGGTTATGAGAGAGAAAGAGAGAGGGAGAGAGAGTGGGCGAGCCAGCATGTGAGGTGTAAGAAGAGGCTGTGAGGGCTGCTTCTCGCTGGTGACTCAGTCAGGAGTGAGAAAGGTTCAGTCATTTTCAACATCACCCTCCGTGACTGAGAAAGAGAGAAAGAATGAGAGAAAGAAAGAGAGATAGATAGATAGAAAAGAGAGAGAGAAATGGAAAGACAGAGAAAGACAGAAGAGAGAGAAAGACAGAAGAGAGAGAGAGAGAGAGAGAGAGAGAGAGAGAGAGAGAGAGTGCGGGCCCCTGGCTGTGTACGGGGGCCCCTGAAGGATCAGCCCAGACAGACATATTAACATTCTCCTCAGCTGCACTGCGGGGTCTGCCTTCAACGCCATCTGACCTCAAACAAAAGACAGAGTGTGTAACACAGAGAGAGGAGGCGAGTGTGTGTGTGTGTGTGTGTGTGTGTGTGTGAAACCCGGAGGAAGAGTGGAGAGAGAGCATGAAGAGGGATACATAGCTGTAGAGGAGGTAGCAGGAGCAGGAAAAGAAGAATATGGCACACACACAAACACACGCACACACACACACAGTCCTATACATTCAACTCACCTTTCAACTCACCCTTGTTCACCGAAGGTGGCAGTGAGGTCCTTAGGGTCAGGGGTCACCAGGTTACTGGGGACAGTCAGACCTCCTGCCCCAGGCAGCCTGACACACACCACACACCAGCTGCTATCTGACTCAGTGACTCATGCAGTCACACGCTCTGTGACGTCAGCTCTCAGGCTCCCTGTGCGTGTTCGTGTCTTGCAAACGTCTCGCAAACAATACAAGACAGGATAAAAGCTCCTTTGGAGGGTTGAAGAGTGACTGTGCTGTTTTAGCTGCTGCCTGCCTATCTGGCATCGTTTGGTTCTCCCTGTCTATCTGGCATCGTTTGGTTCTCCCTGTCTATCTGGCATCGTTTGGTTCTCCCTGTCTATCTGGCATCGTTTGGTCCTCCCTGCCTATCTGGCTTTGTTTAGTCCTCCCTGTCTATCTGGCATCGTTTGGTTCTCCCTGTCTATCTGGCTTTGTTTAGTCCTCCTGTCTATCTGGCATCGTTTGGTTCTCCCTGTCTATCTGGCATCGTTTGGTCCTCCCTGCCTATCTGGCTTTGTTTAGTCCTCCCTGTCTATCTGGCATCGTTTGGTTCTCCCTGTCTATCTGGCATCGTTTGGTTCTCCCTGTCTATCTGGCATCGTTTGGTTCTCCCTGCCTATCTGGCTTTGTTTAGTCCTCCCTGTCTATCTGGCATCGTTTGGTTCTCCCTGTCTATCTGGCATTGTTTGGTTCCCCTGTCTATCTGCATCGTTTGGTTCTCCCTGCCTATCTGGCATCATTTGGTTCTCCTGCCTATCTGGCCTCATTTGGTTCTCCTGTCTATCTGGCATTGTTTGGTCCTCCCTGTCTATCTGCATCATTTGGTTCTCCCTGCCTATCTGGCATCATTTGGTTCTCCCTGTCTATCTGGCATTGTTGGTCCTCCCTGTCTATCTGGCATCATTTGTTCTCCCTGCCTATCTGGCATCATTTGGTTCTCCCTGTCTATCTGGCATTGTTTGGTCCTCCCTGTCTATCTGGCATCGTCTGCCTCTCCCTGCCTGTATTTTGCATCATCTGCTTCTCCCTATATCCCATGAAACAGTCTGCCTGTGATGAAACGAGGCTGTGACTGTCACACTGCTGAGTCACTCTGATCAAACAGGGCTCTGATTGGCTCCCAGCTGGTGGAGCTGGGACTAGACAGCCTCCAGTGACCTGTAAAGGAGAGTGTCAGACCCAGCTGTCAGAGCAGGATAAACTCCACACCCCAAACAACAACCACAGTCTAACACACGTCAAATACAATACATGTTCTGTATGCAGATAGCATTAACACATTCCAACCAGACCAAGACAGGCCCAATGTGATGTGTTCAGTAAGGGCTGTGTGGTGTCTAGGACGAGGAACCAGCCGTGTGCTGTGACGATCTGTAGACACAGTCTGATGGAGCTGAGAACCAGACAAGGGGAGATGCAGAAGAATTCTCCTACATAGAGAGCAGTGTGATTGGTTGTCCCTGCCCCTCATAGCAGGGTGCTTAAATTATTATAGTGTAATATAGAACTAGAATATAACTGATATAATACATATAATATACAAGTAGCATGATTTAAAATTGTAACATAACTAGTATATATTTGGTTTTGGTTAGCATACGTACATATACACCTGGCCATGGAACAGCTGAGCAGCCAATTGTCCAATTACTTTTGGTCCCTTAAAAAGGGGGGGCCACATATAAAATGTATTGTAATTCCTACACCGTTCACCTGATTTGGATGTAAATACCCTGAAATTAAAGCTGAAAGTCTGCACTTAAAGCACATCTTGATTGTTTC
>NC_090068.1:10931748-10948851 GCF_038355195.1 Osmerus mordax | reverse complement strand
CCTCTTTGCGCAATTTAAAACCACATGTGCCATGGTCAACACAAACCATGGAAGATTCCAGGTAAAAATGTCAAAACAAGGTCGGTATTCAGATCCCATGATAAAGCACAAGCAGAAGGTCAGTTAGAAGAGAAAAACTAAACAAAAGACAGATATAAACGTACCAGAAAGCCACATATCAGAGTCCAGAGGAGACGTGGGGGTGGTCGGACAGATCAGTCAGCGCCTGGCATTAAAATGGAGTCAGGCTTAGGGTGCAGTGTAGGCCGACCCTCCAGCCAAAATGAAGAGACCTAAAGCCAACACACACAGAAACAGTTAGCACCACGCAGGGAAGGCAGCATCGCAGTCCGACTATGAAATCAGATACACACACACATGTACACACACAGACACACACAAGCCCAGACAAACACAGTCCCAAACATGTGCCAACACAACTACACCAAGAAAAACACACAGAACAGTGCCTCAACTACAGAGAATAACATTTCCGTTTTAAAACAAGAGTATACCGGGGAAATTACGAAAAGGTACTGTCTCCTCTTTCCTTCCTCCCTCTTTTCGCTGTCCCGCCCAGTGGTCCGTCCTCATTTACGGGGTACAAACCCTGAGAGACGGCAAAATGATGTGGCGGGGGACTCAGTGTGCAGCGTTTTTTTATTTTTTTTCTGTGTCGCTTCGTTCTGCTACGTTTTTTTTTTTTTTTTTTTTTACATCCCAGCAGGGTCCTTGGCTGCAGGTCTGATTCTCCTTAGCGAACCAAAATAAAGACATTTCCTTTTGTCTTAAACTCTTTGGGACAAAATCAAACGGGGGAATAAAAAAAAAAAAAAAAAACACAGCCTAACACGGACAGGGGCGAAATGAACCCGCAACAAGAAAACAGCAACAAAAGTTAGAGGAGATAAGAGGGAGAGACGAACTGACAACACTAAGGCAGAAATAAAAGAAGCTGAACAGCAGCCTTGGGGAAAAAAAGAACTGAACATTCTAAAGGAAAGCAGAGAGTGAAAAGGACTCTGCTTTCCAACCGAACTTTTCTCTGCAAACATGCCATCACCCAGACGTCTCCTTCTGTGTCCCCTCACAGCACCCTCGTACGAGCCCTGTCCAATCTTAGCCACGTAGTGAAAGAGGAAGAGGGAGAGAGAGAGAGGGAGAGAGAAAGCAGACACTTTTTTTTCCCCTATTCAAAATGGCTGAGGGCCGGGGCAGAGCGGAGAGGAGCGAGTGTGGAGCACCCTGTCCTGTTAAAAGGAAGGCTGGGTGTCGAAACGCAGCCTCACCCCTGTGTTCGGGGCATCCCGCTCCCCCTCCCTCTCCCTCACCCTTTGTCCTATTCTCCTTCCAGGCCAAAGCAATGGCACACAGCTGTGACTAGCCCGCCACGCTAGTCAGCCCGCCACGCTAGTCAGCCCGCCACGCTAGTCAGCCCGCCATGCTAGTCAGCCTGCCACGCTAGTCAGCCTGCCACGCTAGTCAGCCCGCCACGCTAGTCAGCCTGCCATGCTAGTCAGCCTGCCATGCTAGGGGGAACCTTGCCAGCCACAACGATGAAGCCTGGAATCTGCATGCCTGTCTGTCTTACCATGTATGTCCTTGCCTGCCTGCCTGTTGCTATGACGCTCCTCCTTCAACATGTGTGCATGCCTGGCGTGTGTGGTGTGTGACCAGTATGCATGCGTGGGGGTAACGCCCTGTGTGGGTATACTCCGAGTCTCTGTGTATTTACCATGGTTTGTATTCAACCACCAGAGGCCTCATCAGGACATGAGGACCCTAGACAGTCCAGAAGGGAGGGTATCATTCCTGAGTGACCACGCTGGAGAGCAGCTGCTAATGACTTCCTCCTCCCAACAAGAAGAAGAATGTAATTGACCAAGCAATGATGCAATTGACAAGCATGGCAAATCTCTCGTCCTTTAAATAGGTTGGCGGTAAATGACCGTATTAAGACCAGATAGGACCTCGTTTACATAACAAGCACACCTCTCTGACAAAACTGCAGGATAACCGCATTGTAAGAAATGCTCCATTTTCAAGAAATAGATTCTTGCTGACAATGTGAAACCTGAGGGTGAGTCAGCTTTATTCCATTATCATGAAATCTACATTTTATCTAATCTGAGATGTTATAATTATGCAACCTTACATATATTCTTAAAAAAGAAATGTGTAAATAATATTTTACAATGTAATTTTATGTTGACTGTGTAATCTATTCTTTTCAAGTAGTCAAAATCGAATTCAACCTAAAACTAAATCTACCAATTTAAATTGAGGTCATTCAGGACAACAGAGACAAAAAGATACACCCAATTGACCATTTGCTTTTCCAGTCCTTTACAATTTGTATACAATAAAGCTTAAAATTGCATTAAGCATTATTGTCCTTGCAATAGATCATCATTCAATTCAACAGCCACATGCTGCTGAATACTTGTTTACTACTGCATTTTTCCACAATAATAGACTTGTTTTGTGTCTATTCATCCAAAGTAATTGCATACATACATGTCAAAAGAAACAAAACGTTTCGCGGCGTGTCTGTATGTAGACATGTGAACGAGCAGAGAAGGGTAATGAGCGACCGGGATCTGGGAACCAGAGGGACGGACGCGCTCTCTGTCTCCTCCACAGTCACCACTTGAATCTAAATGACCAGATTTGACTTTCAGGCCGCTGCCAAGCCCCCTGTCACAGCCCCTGCATGGAGACCGGCCGGGGGAGCGGGGGGATAGGGGGGTGAGTGCTGCAGCCAAGGGTACAGCCCCAGAAACCTGGCACAGAAGCCCGCCAGAGCTCTAGAACCCTGCCAGAGCTCTAGAACCCTGCCACGAACTCAGCAACAGCCCTGGAACCCTCCCTACAGACCTCAGCCACAGCTCTAGAACCTTACCACCGCTCTAGAACCTTTCCACCGCTCTAGAACCCTGCCACAGGGAGACCCTGAGAACAGAGATTGTCCCAAAACAGGGAGGAGCAGGAGGGGAGAGGGGAGGAGGTCAGAGGAGGACAAACACAGGCATGAAGGTACAGCACAGGAGGGCCTTGACTCACAACACCACCCTCACCCAGTTCCAGCCCTCTCCTCATCACATCAGCCAGTTCATAATGAACACAGAGAAACTGGCCTAGTGCCAGGATAGCATCAGTGACATTAAGGGAAAACATATCATTTGCTTCCTTTACTTGAAGCAAATATAATTTCATAGTATCATAGTATCACAGTATTTCAAAAAACAGAATATTAGTTTTCCTATCACCTTTCTTCATTTCTTCTTTCCTCACTCAGCTTCTTTACAGATCCCCAAACGAGCTGCAGGAAAAATGAACATGAGAGAAGAAAGAGGGAACTCGAAACCGAGGAGAGGGAGAACCCAGCTGTTCCCCTGCTTTGTTCCTCTAGCCTCATCCCTCCATCCCTCCCTGACCTCATCTCCCTGGCCTCATCCTTCCATCTCTCCCTTTCTCTTCCTAGCCTCATCCCTTCATCTCTCCCTTTCTCTCCCTGGCCTCATCCTTCCATCTCTCTCCCTAGCCTCATCCCCTCATCTCTCCCTTTCTCTTCCTAGCCTCATCCCTTCATCTCTCCCTTTGTCTTCCTAGCCTCATCCCTTCATCTCTCCCTTTCTCTCCCTGGCCTCATCCTTCCATCTCTCTCCCTAGCCTCATCCCCTCATCTCTCCCTTTCTCTTCCTAGCCTCATCTCTCCCTGGCCTCATCCTTCCATCTCTCTCCCTAGCCTCATCCTTCCATCTCTCTCCCTACCCTCATCCCCTCATCTCTCCCTTTCTCTTCCAAGCCTCATCCTTCCGTCTCCCTCTCTTTCCGTGGCCTCATCCCTCCATTTCTCTCTAGCCTCTCCCTCCATCTCTACCTCTCTCTTTCTCTCCCTTGCCTCACCCCCCCCTCTCCCTTTCTCTTCCTAGCCTCATCCCTTCATCTCTCTCTTTCTCTCCCTTGCAAATTCAGCAAATCAGCAAATTCCTTGTCTGTGCAAACTTTCATGGCGAATAAATCCCATTCTGATTCTGATTCTGATTGCCTTATCCCTCCACCTTTCAAACTCTGGTGATGTCATCCACCACTTACTAAAGAGTGACACGCAGCACTCGCAAGACCCAGTCCTGGTGTGAACCTCTTCAATAATAACATGAATAGAATACAATTATTATTATTATTTACCAGGCCAGAGACTTTGTCTGAGAGGTCAACTAACATCAGGCATGGCCGAGATACCCACACAAAGAGCATGCGCTCACATTCAGCAGAAGCCCCACTGATTCAGTGGTACCGCATATCCAGTACAGGCAGTAGAAAGAAAGTTTGTATTTATCTGTAACTATGAAGTACTAATCTTTTTGGAATGTCAATATTCCAATCACACACATCTATTTTATGTTGTAAAGATGTTGTTGGTATGGAATAACTGAGTGTGTGTGAGAGCCGTGTCTCTATGGGGTCTCATTTCATTCTCTCTCTCCTTTTATCCCCTCATCTCTCCAGTCTCTTTCACTCAGTCACTCCCTCGCTCGCCCCTCGCTCGCCCCTGGCTCCCTCCTCTACCGTCCAGCCTCTCTCCCTCCCTCTCTCTCTCTCGTTCAGATATTCTGCTCACGCACAACTGCGACACCCGTTCCTCCAGCGCTCCCATTACTCCACACCTCAGACGACTGGGGCCACCGTCGTCTCCACACTCCCATGATGCATTGCTGCTGGCTAGCGTCCTCAGCCGAGCCGGAGAGCTGAGGTCTGTTTTCCACACATAGGCCTCCACGCCCCCCCCCCCACACAAACACAACACTCTACAACGAAACACTTCTTATTGTTCGTTGCAGACGGTTATTAAATAAATGTATTGACGTAAGATGTAACAAAGAAAAGAAATCCAGTGCATTGATGTTTGTTTTTGGAGAAAACAATTACAAATCCTTTTTACTTAATAATGTATGGAGAAGTTTTTCGATAAGCTATCCAAAAATATTGCTGAACAACAAAAACAATGAAATGTTTTGAATATATTTTGCCCAAAATATTGTACAGTCCCAAATTCTTTGAAAAAATATAAAAACTACAGTCACATTTCAAGGCCTATTTACCTCCATTAGACTGACGACAGACAGGTCACATAGTGAGCCACAACATATCAGACTGGGTTCTAACAAGAACCCAAGGATCCCCTGAAAACAAAGGAACCATGCAGCATCAGGCTTGGAGAGGGTGTGTGAGGTCGTCGAAGAGAAAGGGCGGGGGTGAGAGGGGATGGGATGGGGAAGGAGGGGGGGGGGGGTCCACCCAATTACTGTATAAATCACTCTGTAATTGCTATTCATCTGCAGGAGTTCCTTCCTCATGCTAATCACTCAGAGAATGCTGCCAAACGTTCCAATATTAACACATCTAGCATGACAGCCTGGAGAGGGGAGGTGTCCCTGATGAAGAAACGAAGGGATTTACAGTGAAATTAAACTGACTAATGCAGCTACATGGGCCACGGAGCAAAGGGGTGAGGACAGGGGTGAGGACAGGGGTGAGGACAGGGGTGAGGACAAGGGTGAGGACAGGGGTGAGGACAAGGGTGAGGACAGGGGTGAGGACAGGGGTGAGGACAGAGGTGAGGACAAGGGTGAGGACAGGGGTGAGGACAGGGGTGAGGACAAGGGTGAGGACAGGGGTGAGGACAGGGGTGAGGACAGAGGTTAGGACAGGGGTGAGGACAAGGGTGAGGACAGGGGTGAGGACAGGGGTGAGGACAGGGGTGAGGGGGGTCGAGTGGAGGAACAGGGTGCTGCTTTTATCCAATGCCAGGTTTTATACGACAGTGTTTTGCAGGCAAGATGGAGAAGGATAAGTACCTCGGAGATGAAGCCCTCCTGGAGTTAACATGCTCCACCTCTCTGCTCAGAAACCAGGCCTGGGCTTTATTGAAGGAGTTGGAAATAGCCCACAGTGGTTCTCATCAGCCTCACCCACCCTCCCCCTGCTCTCTCTCCTCCTCCTTTAACCTCACCCCTCTCTATTTCTCGCTCCTCCCAACTCACCCCACCCTTCTTTTTCTCTCCCCCCTCTCTCTCCTCCTTTAAAATCTCTCTCTCTCTCTCTCTCTCTCTCTCTCTCTCTCTCTCTCTCTCTCTCTCTCTCTCTCTCTCTCTCTCTCTCTCTCTCTCTCTCTCTCTCTCTCTCTCTCTCTCTCTCTCTCTCTCTCTCTCTCTCTCTCTCTCTCTCTCTTTCACCCCATCCTCCTCCTCCTGCCCTCACCCCTCTCTCTCTCTCTTTCTCTCGCCGTTTAATTTTGAGCCCTGTTCTGGCAGAAGGGTGGAGAGGGTAGCACCATGGTAACCTGGCACCGGGCCATCTCATTACACCGCCAATTGATTTTGGCCTGCCGCCATGTCCGCTGCCCCCCCCTCCCCTGCCCCTGAACCCCCAAACCCCCAGCAACCACCTTCCCATCATGCACCTCCAACTGTCTGCAGTGCGGGAGGAATTCGGTGCATTAACTCAGCTAGAGCCAGCAGTTCAGTTCTCACACACACACACCATAACACACACCATAACACAAACCGAAACTACAGCAACAACAACAAACACCGCACACAATTAATGTGCGAGGGTGCTTATGAAAGTTAATTCGCTTTTAAATGAATATACAGTAAAATGACGCAAAGTTATAGTTACAGCGGGTGACTGACTGGGTAGATCGGTTACAACCAGGAGGCAAGAGACGAGACGAGAGTTTGAGGAACAACCGGTTCTCTGCTCATAGAGGAACAAACAGACAGGATCCCCTGGTCTCCAGAAAACACTGCATTCCCAGCCCGACCAATCCAAACCCATAATCAGTGTCACCTGACATTCTCTGGCCAATCAGATCTAGAGTGTGTGTGTGCTAGGACCCCACCCTGTCTGTAGTGGCATCTGTGTAGTCGTGACCCAGAGAATCTGCCTGTGCTTCTACCCCTCATCCCTCTCTTCTACCCCCCCAAATCTCCGTCCTGTCCCACAACCCTCCCCTTTACCCCTCATCCCTCCTTCCTACCCCTCATCCCTCCCTCCTGCTCCTCATCCCTCTATCCATTCTGTCCATATTTGGTGGCAGATGCCAGGGTCAAAGCCTCGAGGTTGAGGGGAATTCCAGGGGAATCAAAGAGAAGCCAGTCGTCTTCATGTCAGTGTGTGTGTTGCCTCTGTTATCGTACAGTAGTAGATCAGCTACAGACCAGCTACAGCACAGTTCCAGTTCCAGTCTAGCGACAGTACAGCAGCAGTCTAGCGACAGTACAGCAGCAGTCTAGCGACAGTACAGCAGTAGTCTAGCGACAGTACAGCAGCAGTCTAGCGACAGTACAGCAGCAGTCTAGCGACAGTACAGTGACAGCTACAGCCAATGCCACGTCTACAACTACATTGCGGCTACAATACAAAAACAGTAAGGTCTGCTCACACTGCTATAATCCAAGGACTGCCACAGAGATTTACAACCAGTTCAGCTACAGCCACAGTACAGGTAGGCTAGCACATGCTGTTAAAGAGCCTGGGACAGTGATTTACAAGCAGCGCAGGAAGCCAATGCAATTTGCGGTCCCTGTAGTGAACATCTGCATCAGGTTCCTCCTCAGCTGCACAGCAGAGGCTTCCTCACTGGGGCTGCTAGACGCAGGCCATTCATCTGCACTGTTAGATACAAATGCATGAATGTAGACAGAAGAGCATGAAGTCTGGAACACATCACCTCCACACTGGATGTGACGGGAGTCAGTTGGCTGAGCGGTGAGGGAGTCGGGCTAGTAATCCGAAGGTTGCCAGTTCGATTCCCGGTCATGCCAACTGACATTGTGTCCTTGGGCAAGGCACTTCACCCTACTTGCCTCGGGGGAATGTCCCTGTACTTACTGTAAGTCGCTCTGGATAAGAGCGTCTGCTAAATGACTAAATGGAAATGTGATCCCACACAGCTCATACTAGCAGGATTCACTGCTGCCGGAACACACTCAGACTGGCAGACAGGGGTTTCTGTTTGTATGAAACTTATGAAACCTACTTTCTGTTTGTATGGAACTTCCGGTTAGTATTGTTGTATGGGACTGGGAGGTGTGCATGCGGCTGAGTGGTCGCTGATCGCGCTAATTAAACGAGCCGTGCAGTGAGGACGATATTAGAGAGACGCTCCTGTTCTCCTGCTCACAAGAGTAATGAAGTAGTGTACAAAGCAAAGCAAGGCAGTATTAGAGGCTGAGTAGACACAGTATTAACGGCTGAGGCCGTATTAGAGCCAGTATTAAAGGCTGGGGTAGTATTAGAGGCTGGTTGGAGGCAGTATTAGAGGCAGAAGTGGAGCAGCCTTGAGAGCGGGAGGCTGGTCGGGCTGGGAGGTGGGCCTCCTCCCCAGATTGGGGCCCCTTTCCTGTTCATGAACATGGGTTGTCTGAGGACACGATGAACCGGACTACCCGAACCAGGGAGGGGGCCCAGCAGGGGGGGCAGCGACGGGACGGAGGCTGGAGGAAACTCTCAGGAACCATGAAAGCTCAAACCACAGGCAGAGGGCTGGAGGGAGGGGGGGCATTGTCAGAGAGGACGGGATTGGTTAGTCTGAAAAAATGAGGTGGGGCTATGAGGAGGACGGGAGGGTATGGCGTTATATTTTGTGCCTCATTCCTGAGCGCGCAATGGAAGATTTGGAAAACAGACAAATGTATTTTGCATGCATATAAATTATATTTTGAAGGGAAATGATGCAGAAGCCCAAAAATATTTTTTTACTGAGCTAACAAACATTTATTCTGTGCTCAAGAAATATATTTGCATGTTTGCTTTTATGCACATTAAGGTGCAATAATAACAGGTCTCAGTCAGATCGACTCATACGCTTACTCACAAACTCTTGGTCAGTGTGCTGGCAGACCTCTGCACACTGGCTCACATTATGTCTCTTTCTCTCTCAACCTCCACTGTGTGCATGCTCTACTCTGCCTGCACACTAGCTAAACCTTACACACCATTACAAATGTGCCAAAAGAAATCAATGACTGGATTTCAAAAGGTAAATTCAGTTTTTTCGTGTTTTATTTCCAATCACGATGCTTAGAGGACGAAAGAGAGGGATTTGAGATATTCATTCAGCGGACATGACAAGTTCAAGTTCAAATGGGGAAGAAAAAAATAATATTTTATAGGGTCAAGTGACTTATAAATGTCTAGTTTTGTGACGGGTTCTTGTTAGGTCAGGATTGAACACCCCTGCTGTAGATAGTTCTGCTGGCGATTGAATTGGAAACAAAACAGCCAATCAGAATTGACCTTCTCCATTTCTCAGATTGGCGGATTTTGTGGCCCATTCGTTACCAGGTTGCTTGGTTGAGTGATTGTGCAGGCAAAGAGTTTACTCAGGAACAAGGTGCAAATATGCCACATGAGGGAGGAAGATGGAAAGGGAGAGAGATCAGAGGCAGAAACTACAGGTCCACAGACAGATTGTCAGTAGTGGAATAATAAAAACAAACCTCAATAAAAAAAACAAATTGAAAAATCAAATTCACGGCTAACTGAAAAACATTTTTGCAAAAATACAAAAATAAATACATAACAAGCCAGTCAATGCAACAGTTGTATCTAAAGCCTGTCTCCTCTTACCCCCATGCTCCCAGAGTTGTCTGTGTGATCCACCTCATTACTATCCACCCATCACACCTGCCTGGGGAAGAGACGCAAGCCATCTCTCACCGACCCCTGCCCTCCCCTTCTCCCTCTCTCTTTTTCAGTTTCTCTTTGTCTTTCACTCTCTTTCATTCTTTATCTCTCCCTCTTTCTTTATCTCTCTCTCTCTCTCCCTCCTCTGTGTGTGTGTGTGTTCTGCTGTGTGTGCGTGTGTTCTGCTGTGTGTGTGTGTTCTGCTGTGTGTGTGTGTTCTGCTGTGTGTGTGTGTTCTGCTGTGTGTGTGTGTTCTGCTGTGTGTGTGTGTGTGTTCTGCTGTGTGTGTGAGTGTGTGTTCTGCTGTGTGTGTGTGTGTGTGTGTGTGTGTGTGTCTGGGCCCTGCTGGAGGGTCTTTGTCTGGGAACACTGCAGCCCAGGCCGGTCTGCAGGGGCCAGTCTGCAGGGGCCAGGGACATGAATACCCACACTGTGAGACCAACCCTTTCACTTCACATCGCTTTCTCTCCAGGAATGCCTGAGCAGTGAGGTAAGACACACACACACACACATTCACACACCTACACACACACACCATTCATGCAGACACACACACCTATACACATACCATTCAGAGACACACACACCTACACACACAATTTACATTCACACACTCCCCCCCTCTGTCTCACACACACACACACACAGACGCACACAAACACTATACACACACAACTGAAGTGAGTCATGCCGTGATGAAAAGCCAGTGTTTTGTGTGTGAACCCTCTCACCCCAGACTCTCATCATGAGGGCCTTTCTCCTGCACCAGTCCCTGTAGCTCGCCCTCTAATTAAAGACCATTGGGTCTAATAGCACAGGCCCTATCTCCCCAAACCCCTGCCCCTCTACCCCTAGCCACCACAGACACAGGCCCTACCCCAGCCCCTACCCCTTCCCCCAGACCCCTTCCCCCAGACCCATTCCCCCAGACACAGCCCTTATCCCTACTCCTACCCCAGTCTCTTCCCCAGCCCCTACCCCAAGGCCCAGCTCCTACCCCTTCCCTAGTGTCTGTCCCATCCCTCACCCCTAACTATACCCCTTTCCCAGCCCCTACTCCAGTCCCAGCGCCCAGGCCCAGCCCCCATGCCTAGCCCCTAGGCCCAGCCCCTACCCCTGACTGGCTACCCAAGCCCCAATCTTCCCTTCCAACCTAGAGTCAGACAGAAAAACAGGCTGTCAGAGAGCGAGGTTGTCAGAGAGACAGGCATTCATCAGAGAGACAGGCTGTCAGAGAGCGAGGTTGTCAGAGAGACAGGCTGGCAGAGAGACAGAGGGAGGTCTAAAGAGTGTCTCAAAGACATCACTCCTAGGATATGGCATCAATAGAGCCTTTCAGCAGGGAACAGCAAACTCAACACATGTTCACCCAGAGGGAGAACAGGGGAAATGACTACCACCCCCTCACACAGACAGGCAGACAGTCAGTCAGATAGACAGGCAGACAGACAGGCAGGCAGACAGACATGGGAGGACATTACACACCTCCATGGGAGACAGGGAGGATCCACCAGCATGCTGACTCACTCTAACGCCTGTCGGGGCAGCGAGAACCAGACTGAGATCCACAGGGTTGCCTCTAGTCCCTCTGCATCTGTACCTGCCTCTCCCTGCCTCACACTTCCTGCCTCACCCTCCCTGCCTCACCCTCCCTGCCTCACCCTCCCTTCCTCTCCCAGAGGCCTCACCACTTGGGTGGGTCTGGCTGAACACATGATTCAATCCACTGGAAAACCACCATATGAGGAATTATGAATGGCTAACTTTCTGTGACTGAGCACTGTGTGTATGTGTGTGTGGTGTGTGTGTGTGTCTCCAGTGGGGGTGTTGTGGGCATGTTAAGTGTCTGGTGACTCAGTGCACTTTCACTGCTGGCTAGGAAGTAAATTAACCCCGTCCTTCCTCCTTTTACAATCATCTTTCACCACTGTTTCTTAGTCATATCCTAGAGGCCAAACACACACACACACACACACACACAGCGTATGCTCGAGGGTGGATACACACATTAAGAGCTCCTCTCCTCTTTCTCTTTGTTAGAAGCCTGACAGACAGACACACCCAGCCCCCCCCCCCCACACACACACACCCTTAACCTTGACTCATAATATAGGGCAGTGGAGTATGATGCACACACATACACAAACACACACACGTTCATACTGTACACACACACACACACAAGTGTATTTACAAAAGCTCAAAGACACGCCCACACGCCATCCTATCCCCTGAGTCATGTTGTGAAGCCATGAGTTAGAGAAGGACAGATGCAGATGAGTGTGTGTGTATTTGGGGGAGATTCCACGGGTCAGCGGTACTTTATGGGAGTCGGTCACAGCTCTCTGTGACTCATATCCAGACCTCCAGATCCTCCCTCCTGCACACTGACCCTGGACTCCGAGCATGCTGGTGTGCAGAGTGTCTATACTGGACCTCCTGGTCATCCTCCAGGCCCACGCCCAGACCCAGGCCCACGCCCAGGCCCAGGCCCAGACCCAGACCTAAACCCAGGCCCAGACCTAGGCCCAGACCCCAGGCCCAGACCCAGACCTAAACCCAGGCCCAGACCTAGGCCCAGACCCCAGGCCCAGACCCAGACCTAAACCCAGGCCCAGACCCCAGACCAGTCCACCCTGAGGCGTTGCTCTTCATGGGTTAAGGAAGGCAGAGGAGGGTGCAGCACATTCCTGTCCATGCTCAGCAATAATCAGGAACAATCTCAACTATGTGGCCGCTAGCCCGGCAGGGCTTAAAAGAATAATAAAGAAATATTAGCAGATACAAGCCAGATGGGAACACAAGTGTTATGCTTCGCTGTTCAGAACCCAGTGGTTATTATCATCTGCAGAAAACTACCAACTGCTGTTAGTGGCTCACTGGGTAAGAGAACATACTACTAAAACAAAGGCCTAGCGCAGGGGCCTGGGTTCAAATCCAGCACAGGCCTTCCTCTCTCACCCCCCAAAGAATAAAATAACATAAAACTACCTACTGGGAGAGGAAGAAGAGAGATGGAAGTCAGCAACCTTCAGTCTCACCAACATTAACGGCACTGTCTATTTAAGACCGTTAACGGGGCGGTCTATTTAAGAACAAGGAGCTCTTCTGACTTTGCCACTAAGTGCTGTAAGTGCATTACAAATGCTACACTTAATTGCATGATATTACAAAACACTCTTATTAAAGAATTGTAATGTAGATATGTAAGGTAGGTAATGTAAGTACGTTAGACTGTGTTAGGAAAAGTGTGCTTTATGTAACTGAATAAGTATGCATAATACATATTAGATCATTAACTAATTATATTTAATTATGGAAATATATTTTTCCATAATTTAATTTGATAGTTTAATTTGATCATTTTTATGACATATTTTATGTCATAAAAACATAAAATATCTAATATGACACGTCAGAAGTAGATTAACATTAAAATAAATGTGCTAAGTGCAAGCCAGGGTGTTTGTCAGAATTGACTTGAGATGGTTAACTGTGCATTGGTGGGACTGTTTAGAGAGAGGAGGCCACAGCCCTGAGAGGAACACCACCTCCTCTCCCCCTCCCCTTTATACCTCCATCCCCTCCCCTCTCACTCCACCTCTCCTTCCCTCCCTCACTCCCCCCACCTCCTCAGCAAAACATGGTCCTGCTCCTTCAAAAGCACCGCGAGGGCGGGGAGGATGAGAGGCGCGCAGCCCTGAGAGGAACACCAAGGTCAGGCCTGATGTGGCACCTGGAGTGCTCGATAGGGCTGAAGAGCCGGAGAGAAAGCATCTCCCTGAGACAGAAGCACAGCGCTCTCGACGGTACCTTGAGGAGAGACGCGGGCAGGGAGTAGGGATCGCCCCGCACCCTCGCAGAGAAAGGGGAGGATGAAGTGGTTTATTGTGCTTCAAGATCAGCCCAGGGTTTTCGCTGCAGCAATTCAGGGCAGAGCGCGTGGGGGGAGGTAGAACTGGTGGCAGAGCGGAGCGGATAATGCAGGGTGTGAGACGGGGATGACAGCCTGTGAGACAGGGATGACAGCCTGTTTAGGGTCTGACTGACTGCTCAGACGCTGGGTGATGACAGCTCCCCTCTGGGGATGGGTGGAGGGGCTGAGTGGAGGGTGGTGGGGCTGAGTGGGAGGGTGGAGGGGCTGAGTGGAGGGTGGTGGAGGGGCTGAGTGGAGGGTGGTGGAGGGGCTGAGTGGAGGGTGGTGGAGGGGCTGAGTGGAGGGTGGTGGAGGGGCTGAGTGGAGGGTGGAGGGGCTGAGTGGAGGGTGGAGGGGCTGAGTGGAGGGTGGTGGAGGGGCTGAGTGGAGGGTGGTGGAGGGGCTGAGTGGAGGGTGGAGGGGCTGAGTGGAGGGTGGAGGGGCTGAGTGGAGGGTGGTGGAGGGGCTGAGTGGAGGGTGGTGGAGGGGCTGAGTGGGAGGGTGGAGGGGCTGAGTGGAGGGTGGTGGAGGGGCTGAGTGGAGGGTGGAGGGGCTGAGTGGAGGGTGTAGGGGCTGAGTGATGGGTGGAGGGGCTGAGTGGAGGGTGGTGGAGGGGCTGAGTGGAGGGTGGAGGGGCTGAGTGGAGGGTGTAGGGGCTGAGTGATGGGTGGAGGGGCTGAGTGGAGGGTGGTGGGGATGGACACGGTGGTGGAGGGAAGTCGATGTAACTATGGTGCAGGCTGCAGTGTTTTGCTCTGCCTACCTGCCCTCTTCATTCCTCATAACACACAGTGTATCTTTTACTGTTCCTCGACATTAAACACTGTAACACTGTTGAAACGGTTGCATTTATACTCTTTAATTATCTGCTGCACTTATAGCACTCTTGGATAAGCATCTGCTGAATGAATACATGTCCATCTATCCATCTGCCACTACATTCTTTCTCCCCCTCTCTCCGCCTCTCATATTTCTCTCCGGTCTCATACTGCCGCTGCCTCTCCTGCACCACTGCCCTGTGATTGGATGAATGCCTGCACCACTCCCCTGTGATTGGCCAGATGCCTGTCTCGAACCACCACGACGCCAATATTGGCTGTTGCGATGCCCCTGTCCGGGACTGGAAGCCGGTGGGAAGGGCTGTGCTCCTCTCTCTGTGCCCTGGCAGGGGAGGGCGTGTGGGGATGTCCACACTACCACAGCCCCAGGCTGCAGGGCCGGACAGGCCCGACGTTCCCACACTCACACAGACACCCGGGTCCAGCTGTCCAGTCCCAGAGCACCCAGGTCTGGCTACCCAATCACAGAGAGACCATCTACACACAGACACACAACTATATACAGACACACATATAGGGTGTACACATCTACACACACACACCAGCTCTGTGGCAACAGTGTGGTCAGGGATGAGGTGACTCAGAATCTTGGAAGGTGAGGGTGGGCTGGCATGAGGCAGATTAAGAGAAGCGGTGTGTGTGTGAGAGAGAGAGAGAGAGAGAGAGAGAGAGAGAGAGAGAGAGAGAGAGAGAGAGAGAGAGAGAGAGAGAGAGAGAGAGAGAGAGAGAGAGAGAGAGAGAGGAGGGGCATTAATCGTCTTGTAATTTAACTATTTCCTCTCTCACTCATCACACTGGGTGTCCAAACGTTCTGCTGCATCATGGAGAATGAGTGGGAGGGGAGGAGGGCGTGGTAGGGAGAGAAAAGGGAGGGAGGGGTACGGGAGAAAGGACTGGGAGAAGGGGAGGCAGAATGGGAAGGAGAGAGAGCGGACCCTTTCTACATACATAGATAATGGTGCTCTGATGGCAGCGCAGGAGAGGGGGGGCCGGGGGTGTGACTGACACCTGCAGGCCAGGCCTGGTACTGACCCCAGTTCACCCCAGACACTCACCATGACAACGGCTGGTCTCAGAATCGCCTCAATTCACCTCCCCGGCCTCTGCTTCGCCAGCCTCCATCACCTCCTGAGGATCACAGGAGTAAGGCTGGGTTAGAGGCTGAAATACGACCCTTTAAGGGAGTCCTAATGTACAGCTCATTCAGACCGAGATATTGTTTTTCATAGCAGTTCATATCCTTCCATAAAGCATTTCACATTCATAATATGTAAGTGCCCTAATGCTAATGTTA
Source organism: Osmerus mordax (assembly GCF_038355195.1). Lineage (NCBI taxonomy): Eukaryota > Metazoa > Chordata > Actinopteri > Osmeriformes > Osmeridae > Osmerus > Osmerus mordax. The sequence goes on along the minus strand of NC_090068.1, from coordinate 10,933,106 downwards.
GTAGATTGTTATTATTACGTTGAGTCATAATCGGATGTTAGGCTGAGATAGAGGCTGAGATAGAGGCTGAGATAGAGGCTGTGTGGATGATGAAGGAAGCTGGAGGCTGCAGAGGAAGAAAAAAAAGGAGAGAGAGAGGAGAGTGGAAAACGAGAGATAAGAGAAAGGAGAGGAGAGAGGGAGAGAGAGTGCTGCAGTGTCTGAGTTGACAGCCTGCGGCTCTCTGCAGTCATGAGGACATAAAAGATGTCTGTGTGAGACCAGCCTTCCTCCCTCTCTCCTCCAACTGCTCTCTCTCCTTCCCTCTCTCCCTCCAACCGCTCTCTCTCCTTCCCTCTCTCCCTCCAACCGCTCTCTCCTTCCCTCTCTCCCTCCAACCACTCTCTCTCCTTCCCTCTATCCCTCCCTTTTCCCTTGCACTCTCCTCCCTCCATACTCGCTCCGTCCGTACATCCCTCTCTCCCCAATCCCCTCATGCCTACCATCCATACTGCCCTTCCTCTCTTCCCATTCTCCCTCACTCGCACTCCCTCCCTCCATTCCTCCTTTCCTAAACACTCTCCCTCCTACTTGCTCCATCAGCATTCTCTTCATCCCTACTATCCCCCCTTCCTCAATCCTCTATCTCCCTATCTCCCTCCCTCCCTCCCTCCCTCCCTCCCTCCCTCCCTCCCTCCCTCCCTACCGGCTTGCTCCCCCTGTTTTGCGCTGTGCCTTCATCTCCTCACCCCCCCCCCCCCACTCTCTGTGTCCTCACATGGCCTGATGTCTCCATTGCAGCATTAAAACAACTGTGTTTGTGTGTGTGTGTAGGGAGGGACTTTGTATCAGACCTGTGTGAGTGTTTGTGAGTGTGTGTGTATGTGTGTGTTTGTGAGTGTGTGTGTGTGTGTGTGTGTGTGTGTGTGTGAGTGTGTGTGTACGAGTCGGAGAGACAAAGAGACAGGGTGACTGGGTCTGCCTCTGTTGCTCTCTCTGTCCTCCATCTCATTAGCTTGCTGTCATCCTGTCATGCCTCCTCTTCTCGCCCGGCTCTGACAGGGGGGGGGGGGGGGGGCGGGGTGGGGCGGGGAGCCGCAGTGGTTGCTATGACACCAGACAGATCCCACTTCCTCAGACACAGGGGTAAAAGTGATTTGGTGTGTTAGTGAGCGATCTCCGCGTGGGTCTTTGCATGTGAGTGTGTATCTGTGTGTGTGTGAGTGTGTGGGGATGTGTGTCCGTATGCATGTGTTTTTTTTTTGTGTGTGTGTCTGCATGTTAATGTGTGTGTGTGTGTGCGCGCCTGCTAAGTGCTCATTACTATGAAGTGTATCACTGTACTGATAATCCATGTTTATAAAAATGTACATCCGTTG